>NW_020800381.1:0-33070 GCF_003590095.1 Trichoplusia ni | reverse complement strand
GACATGTGCGTGGCGCTCATATGCATTTCAGGGACTTTCCGAGTATACAGAGAATACGCTACTGCGTCAAACAAAAGTGTGTAATAATAATAAAATGTTGCAGCTAAAGTTAGATTTTTTACAAGAAGTATTGAATCTTATAAACCCAATACAATACACTTCTCAGTAGTTGTGTGACGGCCTTCATAATAATGGATTTTCAAATATCCCAGCAATAATACGATCTGCTCAAGGGCAGGGCGGTGGAGAAGCACCATGGGTGTTGATTCCACCCCCGATTTTCTGCTCGAGTTAAATTAACGGTTTCTCAGAATGTTTTCCTTGGGGAACTCGGTTTTATAGTGGCTAAGAAGCTTTATTGCTTCGAGAGATACAGCCTTGCGGCGTAGCGGCGTGACGGTTGATACACATTATAAACGAGGTGCTGTCGGTGTGTATAGTGCTGATGGTTTCTGATATTTAAGAAAAAAAAAATGATGTGAATTTCTTATATCAGAACAATATGTAACGTATATTTTTAACGACCGTTGTTTCGAGCACTCTACTTATCCGATTTGTAACAACTTTTGCGCAACAAGTTAAGAACGGTTTTTACAATTTGACGACTATGGCCTTTTTTATTCGTCTGTCCGTCATTATGCATCAAAGTAAATAGATTTAATCTAAAGTGGGCGTTCACCAGCTCAGATAATACGTGATGAGTCCAAAGTGTTTGTCACATTCACTGCTCTACAGATGTTTATATTCAGAACGATGAATAATTGGTGACATCCGGCGAACAAATATTTAGCCGAAGTCTAAGCGTAGTCTATCTAGTAGCTACAATAATAGAAACGTCGGAACAGTGTGTTGTAAAGATTTAATATGCAACCGTACAATGAGTAGTAAATGTAGAGTACGTACTAGTACGTAGTAGGAGGTTCTTGATCTAATGTAAATTTATAGAGATTATTGTTTGCAGTGATGTGTTATTGACACGTGTAAAGTTTATTGCGGTGCAGGGTGCACGCGTGACCTTGCCGCATGCGCTTGCGCAGCGTGGGGAGGGGCGCGGGGGCGCGGCGTGCGGGCGCGAGAAATGCGCGCCCGCAGTGGTGACGTGCTCAGCGTTATCAGCGGATGCCGCTTATCGCAAGGTTGCAGCGTCCACGTGTTGCTGACCATTATATACGTTGCTTATGCTTCTTTCTTGCTACCTTAACTACGTTTTAACTGAACGGCACATGTATGTAAAATAAGAAACATGTTACGCCAGTTCACCATTCTACATAAATCCGATGCATATGAATTGTTGATCAAACACAAAGTATTGGTATCAATGTTGTATTATAATAAAGCCATCATTAAGTGTTTACAATAAAATCATGAATGCTCTTTAAAAATACTAACTAAGAGAGTCATTTATTAATTAGCGTCTTCGACTAACGTGTAGCTATTCGTTATAACGTCTTATAATTTATTATTATTTAAATTATATCGAGCGTAGTCCTATATGAACTTGTGATTACTACTACGTCAAAATATGCTAAGTATAATGAACCCAAATAGATATGGTGCGCCTTAACCCAAGGATCATTGATTTGATATTCCAAATTTATCGTTACCAAACCTGTCGCTTGTATTTGCTTTTTATTTTAGAAAGAAAGAACCATTTATTTGTTAGAATGTAGTAGTTACAATAGGTGTTTTATGGTTAGTAGAGTATCATACATTTTACCGAATCGGTGTACAAATATTAACTAGTCAATATAAGTCTGTAGCAAAAATTAATTAGAGGATTCCCGGTAGAATATCATCATTTGAGTCATTCGTACATATGTCTCAAATGGCAGATGTTGCTACACGGGGGATTACACAGAAGTTTAGCGCTCTCTTGTACCAGATAAGCAAATTATAAAGTGATCGTGCACATCATGAGGATTAGTCATTGTATTCCGCTTATTACATTTGGCCAACTTTTGATAAAAACCTAAAGTTAGCAAGACCTTTTTTATTCGTCACTAGTTTTTATATGAACAGACAAGAAGGATTTAAATGTTTTTTTTAATCCTTGTATTGGAAGTGTGGCATTGGTTATTTATCCTGCAAAAATAGCTGCTTTAAGAAACCCTATTCCAATCTCCCGGAGGTAGAGCTTTTAATAAGCTAAGTTGTAGCGTCCCATATTCTGATATTTTACTAACACAAACTAATTTTGATGTTTTACTTATATGCCGTATAATTTTCAAATTGTAATCTTTTCTATTTCATATCGACATGTTTATTTTCTGTTGTTGTTTGATTAGTTACTAATGTAACATTGGACAGTTGTAGGTAGAGGAAATTAGTCTATAGGCGGTGACCATGACCTTACGTAACGCAGGTAGTTAATAATGAACAACCTTTTGCTAGTTAAGAGTCTTGTCCTCACTCGCTTCTGTCCACTTTGAGAGCTTTTGCAATTACCGACTGTTTTCAGTCTCAATACTGCTACATTGAAAGGAATGTTATGATACGAGCTCTTAAATCCTGTTTGTATAATTACATTTCTTAACTTTTCTATAATTCTAGTATTACGTACATGTAGTATAATGAACATAAACTAGTCCCTAAGTAACGTTGCATTTGCAATATTGCAACACTGGAGGTCCTGTGTAATAGGCCAAGAAAAACCACCTAGAAATTCGATTTAGTAACATTTTCTTAGTTTAATTTCGACCAGATGATATCATTTGAGACTATTTAATAAGATGTATGAAATCTTCTTGTTATTATTCTTCATCTGTTTTTCGGATGTATAAGAGTATTTCCACGTGCTCAAAGGTTTTCCATCACGAACCCACATTAAAGCAATTTAACTTAGCATTAGGCTGATGTAGTCACGTCAATATATTTCAAAAGGAATTCGTTTACTTTATTTAGGGTAATGTATTCCAGTGGCCTTATAAAGTGGAACTCCTCAGACGACTTGGCATTGAATATTGTAAAGGTCCCGGGATCGCGAGTGTGGATGTGTGCGTTCGTATTAAATTCAATGTAAATATGTGCATGTGTGTATATTGTTCGCAAGTACTAAGTTTAAATCGTATGCAACAGAAGTACGTAACTTTAAATTTAAAATTACATATTAGTTTTCTTGTTAAAGCAGCTGAAATGAGGTGATGATTTTGTATCTAAAAAACAACTATAGATGTAGAATGACACGATTTCAAGATCTTAGCATGTTTAGTGAGACTCATTCAATTTCCTATTGTTTTGTAGCGTTTTGAAAGCTCTGTGTGTAGGTTGTTGATTCAAAAATTAATGGACGATATCCATCGTGAATAATAAAGATAAAACTAACGTACGATAAAAATATGCTCGAGATAGTCATCAAAAAGTTCCGAGAAGCGAACCTGGGTACATAATGATTCATGTGGAACAGTTTTTTTGTTTTTGCATTTCCACAAGTAATTAGTTATGTTTATTGTGTTGATATAGTTAGCAACCGGAGCAGGAGTCGTTAGTTCGCATAGCGGCGAGGGCGGGCGCGCTGCCGCGGTCGTCTCAAGATCAAGGTCGTGTGGCAGACGCGCGGCAAGGTCACCTGGCTCCCCCCCCTGCCCCGCGCGCCCCGAGCTCCTCGCCCCGCGCGCTTGCCTCTCGTGCCTCTCACGCGCGCAAATATTTGCGACCGTCTGTCCTCCGCGACCGATACGCCGAGGTCAGCCCGTCAACAGACCTTGAAGTAATATTATCCGACCTCTCCAGCTTGAAAGACGAGAACGTATTTTTATCGGTCAGTTAAATTAATCCATATATTATGCCAGGTGTGAGCTACCTTTGTATCTGTTGTAACTACCGCAACAGACTGCAGTCAATGCTGGGAATAAGCCAAGCTTGTAATTTATATACCAGATCGGAATACCCTGGAATAAGACAAAACACTATTTTCATATTAAGCGGATCATTTTAAAATAATATGTCTGCAGTTTAGCAGTATTCGTTGAACCTAAGGTTATTACAAATACATTAAAATCTCCTGTCCGTATGTCACTAAATATCAATTAGTATTATTTTCCCGTATCAAAATTACATACTTTAATCGAAATTACATTCCCTACATTTGCTCACGAAACTGCAGCATACATTATTTATTAAACAAATCACATCCCAAGTTCAACCGGGCAGTAAACAGGAGTCAATGAAACGGTGACATTCATTCACTCAGTAATGAACGATAAAGATCGAATGATTGAACTTAAAATGAAGGCACTCCTGCGGCCTTAATACATAGGTACGTTGCACAAGCAAAACAACAGCAAAATTATATTGCTTTTCATACGTTATTTTTTTTAATAGGTACAAATGCGGAATACGTATTATGAATAAGTTATTTCACACACCAAAAAAAAACTAGTATGTACATGCGTAATTACAGTAAAAATAGTTTAAAGTTTAATCTTATTATTAGATAATTTTAAATTATTTATAAGAACCTATTTATCCAAAATAATTTTATAATATGTACTTACATATTTTTATGTGTCATTGCTATTGGAAGACACATAATAGTGTAATACTGCTATGGGTTGCTTGCCGCGCCTTATTCTGCGATATTGCTGGTATCAAGAATTGAAACAATTAACAATAGCATTTTAAAAATGTTATTTGTATATTGTTATAATTTTAAATAAGTATGAGTTGCAGGCGGATGCCAGGCGTCTGTTCTCTGACTCATTCAAAGTTTCTAAGAAATTTATTTGTATTTGAATAAGACCATTTTAAGGAACGATATGTTTCAACAAAAAACCTCCTTACAACACCGTACGGTATATTATGAACTAAATGGTGGTAAATTTATCACTGGATAATAGTTCTCTGGTTAAATGCCAAAAGAAAACACGTCATATCTCATAACTCGTTTGTGCAATACTATTTAGATGAATGCATGGGTTATTTTACGTTATCAGTTCTGTGATTTATTTGAAACATCTGTCCTACAGTAAAAAGTTCTAGAATAAGATTCATTATTTCAAAACTTTGAGTGAAATTGATTTTGAACAAGGAACTTCGAGTCAAGGCTTTTTGTGGAAGCAAGACGCCACTCATGTTTCCACCAAGTCCTACGTAGAGCGGCAGTGGTATACCGACCGATTTATGCAGTTAGAGGCTTCGAAAGTTTCACCGGACAAAGAAATTACCATTACCTCTCTATACTATCTATCTGTTAATAGTTCCTACGCGTATAGTGAAAATATCAAAAACTCAGTCTTAAAATAAAAACAATGTCAAAAAGTTAATACTTGCTTTGGCTAATAATAGACCTTTGAACCTTTAAATAAATTATTACTTGAGAAGTACGTTTCAGAACACTACATTGGTAAAATAATAATTAAAACGATAGAGCTCTTCCCTGATTCTTTTAATATCCATAGAAAGCCATGATGCTTGCTCGACCGATGGTCTCTACATAACTTATCAACTTATTACACCTAATATGCGATTTGTTGTATAAATTGCCGATTCATTTTGCTTTATGTCTCGATTCAGATGCAAAAGTCTCAAGGAATTATTAGTCTTTATGTAGACTCTCCTGCAAAACGGACGTAAGCCCAATTCAATTCTCTTTGTACTTTTGTAATAACAAGTAATTTGCACTATTGTCTACGGTTAGCCGAGTGGTAATTGTCACCACGCAAGATATCCGTGCGCGACATGTCGCGGGTTCGATCCTCGTGTAGGATACGACGAATTTGAGCGATCAACAAAATATGCTTGGTCTAAGTCTGGTGAATTTATGCATGTGTCTTGATTAGTCTTGAATGTAAATAAAACTCTCGGATACAAATATTGTAGTCCTTAGTGAGGAAGTCGATTTAAAAGATCGTAGCTTTCCGCTTCTTTTCTATCAGGCTAATTGAAATTTATTCTAATCTGTTGTTTTTTTTTAAACCACCCATCACAGTCATATTACAATTATAAAATGTCACTGTTCATTTACAAAATCACATATTAACCATGGAGTCTTGTAAAATATGTTTTAAATTCTGCTTTGTTTGTACAAATGTACGTTTTTAAGGACACCTTTCATTATTCACAAGGATTTTAAAGAAAAAAAAAACAATGAACGTCTATAGGCAGAGGTCGTAAGAATATTGAATACATTCGCTTGAGATTACCTTGATCTAAGTTAAGATATAGGTTGTGATTTTGCTTATAATTATAATTGTCGTTTGTGTAATTAGTAATTTGCATATCCTTTGTTTAATTTATTCTATTTTTATTTAATGAAAGACTGGTCAAGTCAACCATATTTCTATTCAGTCCATAGAAACAGTGTATTCCAAAATTGAAGAGTACAGTTTATATTGGGTAATAGTATTATGAATGATGTGTGCAGACATAATCGTAACTTTTTCATGATAGGTCTCGTCGGGCTGTGCTGATGAGCCACGCATACGCAGCATTGGGGCCAAGGTTCCTATGAATTATGTAGTATATGGTATTATTCGGGCGGGATGTGTGTCAGTGCTCCGATTTCGCGGTCATAACGTTAATAATAGCAGCTGAAGGTTTCATTCGACAAGAGGAGGTCACTTCTTCTACGGCAGTTTCCGGATTTTCATTGTTCTCGTTATTCTAATTTAAAACTTGATGTAAGCATTGTTTCATCTTGTTTGAACTGTCTTCAAGAAAACCATGATCTCGATGAGAGAAAGTATTGTTAATCAGTTCCTTTTATTTATTAACATTGACATACTTATTGAAAGCGATAAAATAATCAATGTCTCATGTTCATTTAAAACTGATGAAGTTAATAAGAATACGTCCATAAAATTATTTATTTACTATTGCGACTATTAAGACCATAAATGTAATAAACAAGACCTACCCTTGTTTGTGGTATTAACAAGACAAACGGACACATAAATAATAATATGCGGCTCGTAACCAGTGCGATGTCTTAGGTATGTTAACAAAGAACAGTAATTGTAGAACAGTGGCAAACTAGGACATAATATTTATATGAAAGGCGGCGAGTGCGGCGAACAGTGTCGGCTGTCGGCAGTCGCTTCCCAAATGAGGTCAGTGGAACACGAAGCATTACACTTGACCTCTTTCTGTCGAGTCCTTACCTCCGCCAGACCTTCACACTTTTTACAACGCTTTTACGAGCTAGGTCGGGCCAATTAAGTTTCGTCGAATGGTCGCATTTAACAATGACGCCCCCGTTCCGACAGCAGATGCAACGCGCGACCCTACGCGCGCCTGCCTCGCGCTCGGCGAGCCGCACGGCGGGCGCGGGGCGGAGCCGGCGCACGCGGTGCCGGCGCTCGCACACACTTGACACACATTTGCGTTTCAATGACTATTGGTATTTGTTTTCGTTGACCGTCATATGTGTATATCTGTTAATCTATAATAGAGTACACATGAATGAATTCTTAACTATTGACTTCACTCCTGATTCAGTTATTACTAATGCAGAAGTTTCTTATGTGACGTCACTTAATACCTATATACATTACTAGATACGTAAACTTCCGCGATTCTACGATGTGTTTGCTTACTTTATATTATTATAATGTTTATAAAAATCGACATACTGTTTGTGAGTTCTACGAATATTGAAGTGACGACAGAGCATACAAGTGTGTATAAAATCAATTAAATAAAAACAAATGTGTAAGCAAGGTCAAGTCATGTAGCCTTGATTTAAGCAGTATTGTTAGGTATTATTTTTGCAATAATAAGATCGCAATGACAAACAAGGAAGTGGTCGGGTGTTCAGTGCCGCGATTACTTCAACGAGGTAGATATGTAGATTGTAGCGTATTTACTCATAATCTCTAGTCTTCAGGGCCGTCATTGACACTTATTACACATAACAAATGTAATATTTACTTTAAAGGATGTCCACATTGTGCTGATATGCGGAACTTTGTTAACTTATCCGCAATGCCTATGAACATTAGAAACATATCCACGGACACAAAAACAAGTATACAAGAATATCTTTAACCCTAGAAAGATAGTCTGCGTAAAATTGACGCATGCATTCTTGAAATATTGCTCTCTCTTTCTAAATAGCGCGAATCCGTCGCTGTGCGTTTAGGACATCTCAGTCGCCGCTTGGAGCTCCCGTGAGGCGTGCTTGTCAATGCGGTAAGTGTCACTGATTTTGAACTATAACGACCGCGTGAGTCAAAATGACGCATGATTATCTTTTACGTGACTTTTAAGATTTAACTCATACGATAATTATATTGTTATTTCATGTTCTACTTACGTGATAACTTATTATATATATATTTTCTTGTTATAGATATCGTGACTAATATATAATAAAATGGGTAGTTCTTTAGACGATGAGCATATCCTCTCTGCTCTTCTGCAAAGCGATGACGAGCTTGTTGGTGAGGATTCTGACAGTGAAATATCAGATCACGTAAGTGAAGATGACGTCCAGAGCGATACAGAAGAAGCGTTTATAGATGAGGTACATGAAGTGCAGCCAACGTCAAGCGGTAGTGAAATATTAGACGAACAAAATGTTATTGAACAACCAGGTTCTTCATTGGCTTCTAACAAAATCTTGACCTTGCCACAGAGGACTATTAGAGGTAAGAATAAACATTGTTGGTCAACTTCAAAGTCCACGAGGCGTAGCCGAGTCTCTGCACTGAACATTGTCAGATCTCAAAGAGGTCCGACGCGTATGTGCCGCAATATATATGACCCACTTTTATGCTTCAAACTATTTTTTACTGATGAGATAATTTCGGAAATTGTAAAATGGACAAATGCTGAGATATCATTGAAACGTCGGGAATCTATGACAGGTGCTACATTTCGTGACACGAATGAAGATGAAATCTATGCTTTCTTTGGTATTCTGGTAATGACAGCAGTGAGAAAAGATAACCACATGTCCACAGATGACCTCTTTGATCGATCTTTGTCAATGGTGTACGTCTCTGTAATGAGTCGTGATCGTTTTGATTTTTTGATACGATGTCTTAGAATGGATGACAAAAGTATACGGCCCACACTTCGAGAAAACGATGTATTTACTCCTGTTAGAAAAATATGGGATCTCTTTATCCATCAGTGCATACAAAATTACACTCCAGGGGCTCATTTGACCATAGATGAACAGTTACTTGGTTTTAGAGGACGGTGTCCGTTTAGGATGTATATCCCAAACAAGCCAAGTAAGTATGGAATAAAAATCCTCATGATGTGTGACAGTGGTACAAAGTATATGATAAATGGAATGCCTTATTTGGGAAGAGGAACACAGACCAACGGAGTACCACTCGGTGAATACTACGTGAAGGAGTTATCAAAGCCTGTGCACGGTAGTTGTCGTAATATTACGTGTGACAATTGGTTCACCTCAATCCCTTTGGCAAAAAACTTACTACAAGAACCGTATAAGTTAACCATTGTGGGAACCGTGCGATCAAACAAACGCGAGATACCGGAAGTACTGAAAAACAGTCGCTCCAGGCCAGTGGGAACATCGATGTTTTGTTTTGACGGACCCCTTACTCTCGTCTCATATAAACCGAAGCCAGCTAAGATGGTATACTTATTATCATCTTGTGATGAGGATGCTTCTATCAACGAAAGTACCGGTAAACCGCAAATGGTTATGTATTATAATCAAACTAAAGGCGGAGTGGACACGCTAGACCAAATGTGTTCTGTGATGACCTGCAGTAGGAAGACGAATAGGTGGCCTATGGCATTATTGTACGGAATGATAAACATTGCCTGCATAAATTCTTTTATTATATACAGCCATAATGTCAGTAGCAAGGGAGAAAAGGTTCAAAGTCGCAAAAAATTTATGAGAAACCTTTACATGAGCCTGACGTCATCGTTTATGCGTAAGCGTTTAGAAGCTCCTACTTTGAAGAGATATTTGCGCGATAATATCTCTAATATTTTGCCAAATGAAGTGCCTGGTACATCAGATGACAGTACTGAAGAGCCAGTAACGAAAAAACGTACTTACTGTACTTACTGCCCCTCTAAAATAAGGCGAAAGGCAAATGCATCGTGCAAAAAATGCAAAAAAGTTATTTGTCGAGAGCATAATATTGATATGTGCCAAAGTTGTTTCTGACTGACTAATAAGTATAATTTGTTTCTATTATGTATAAGTTAAGCTAATTACTTATTTTATAATACAACATGACTGTTTTTAAAGTACAAAATAAGTTTATTTTTGTAAAAGAGAGAATGTTTAAAAGTTTTGTTACTTTATAGAAGAAATTTTGAGTTTTTGTTTTTTTTTAATAAATAAATAAACATAAATAAATAGTTTGTTGAATTTATTATTAGTATGTAAGTGTAAATATAATAAAACTTAATATCTATTCAAATTAATAAATAAACCTCGATATACAGACCGATAAAACACATGCGTCAATTTTACGCATGATTATCTTTAACGTACGTCACAATATGATTATCTTTCTAGGGTTAATATTTGTTTTTAATAGGAATTACGTTCAAATCATATCAGTATTGGCACTTCATTTTATTTGATTTAAACTTATTACAATACTGTAAAACATTTTTTATTTGTTAAACTATGTAAATATTTTGAAAACAGTGATGCGAATTTTGTGTTCATGGAATATAACCGGGCCGTGGCAGTACTACCTGATAAATAAAATATTGCGAGAACAGTTGTACGACAAAGAACTCAAACAGTATCTTCCTAGAACAACACTTTGTTTGTACAACATACAAAAAGCTCTTTCATAGCTGTGGGCGTCACTTGACAACACTTTATTGATTCCACAAATACTTCTTTTTTGTTTTCTGCGTACCGAATATGGAGCAATATTTAATTTTGTGTTACAAGCTTGTAAATATTAATTTAGCTGTAACATGAAAAATCATTATCGTTAAAAAGTGTTAAAAGAGGTAACTCTACCAAATTATACTGCAAATACATTAGGTTACAAACAGAATGCTTTGCATGCAATTTTTTTTTGAGTTTTTGGTAAAACCAGAATTTGTATGAAACTTTTTTTTTAATAGTTGGATAACATTACTTAAATTGAACTCTACACCATAGACCATCTTTTAATTTTCTTCATATTTTTTAAATTATTTACTAATATGACAATTATCATAACAGTTAGGCAATGGAAAATTCATATATATAGTTTATTTGAGATAATAATTTATCGTCTATCATAAGCACCAAGATGAAGCAACTTCCTCAAAACTTAATGTTAGTTCTAAGATGATTTATTGTTTACTTAAACGAATTTAAGATTTGCATGTCTTCCTATGTATGACTTCCTTCATAAGTCCCAAGGAAACAATTTAAAAGGTTATGAGTGTTCATTTAATGAATACTGTCAGTAAAATTATAATAAAGAAAAGTATAGTTAGTCATAGTTTAAACTGGTCATAAGTAATGATGTCAAAATAGAGGTTGGAATGAGAAATGTGAAGGATGGTGACAGCCCTGGTGTTGTGTGATAACTGGCGAAAGTCAACAGGCGTTAGATAACGCGGGGCGCTGCACGCTGGCCACCGCTAACTCTATCGTTCAAGATTAAGGTCGTCTCATCTAATGTCACACGCTGCGCTCAAGGGTATCACTCTTTATATGTATTCGTATTCAATAGTCAGTAGAAAATAGCAATTATATTCGTCATAGAAAAGATTAAATGCGTCATAGTTATGTAACAATAAATGTCCATTGTCAAGCCTATAAAAACTATACAATGACGTCAAGACAATTCGATTTACAATAACTACGTGTATACCTGAATAATACCTACAATCATTTATTGAATTAGACTCAGGCTTCATGTATATTGGCAAATTGTATTTCAAGTCGAATATTATCACTAGTCCTTATTTTAACTGACTTGGCTCTCAGTCAATAAACACCTTTTGAACTGTGGCGAGTACGACGAGCGTACGTTCGTGTGAGCTGTTTATATAGTAAACGAAAACAATTGAGGGCTACCTTGCGAATGTTTAACAAACGGTGTTGCGCAACAAAAGGCGAACAATGGCGGTCGGGGTGAAATATTGCCATAATATCGGACGACAATCGAGATCGGCTCGCAGCTCTCTCACATGGCTTGCACTTGCGTAAATAATTACAGAGGCATGATTAGATCATTCCGTTACCTTTGCCAATCCACCAACACACTGAAGCGATATGTCAATTATAAATGACTTTGAATCCTTTACATATCGACTTTTAAAAGGGCTGACTAAAAAATTAAGAGTCCTAAATTGTTGAACAGTCGGAAATATTAATTTATCAAATTATGCCCATTCCGCCTACTTGAAATTGACAAAGGTAGGTAGTAATTTTTTCTATTTTTGGTCATGAACTATTAAACTTTATTCTATCAACGGAGGCGTATCATATGGTTCCTTACAGCTCTCAGCTTTATAATCTTAAAAAAAATATGACTTCCCTAATGGGTTTCGTTGTACCTAGTGTTCCCCGTAAAAGTATCATACCGAAATTCTGAGAAACTATTCGAGTGTTGCAATTGCCATGAGTTGATTAAAGTTTCAAGTGTTTCTGTCTGTGGACGATGAGTCAAGGGATCACGTGGCGGCCGATCCTAGTTACGAAGCTGACAAGTAATGTCCCACATGATTAATTTATTGTTATATTTCGTCACATACTTCCGCGTCTGATAGTTTAGTTAAGCATACGATTGTCTTGAATTAACTCGCTCTTGTATATTTTCCACCGACGTATGCATACGACCTTCAATCTTTTCCGCAATTCGTAATCTTGTTGTGAGATGTTCTGGTATACGTCGGTATAAACTTATTGTGATGGTTCAAAACCAGAAGCGCTAATACACTAGGCCGCACATAATGTGACATGATTAATGTTAATTATGTACAACAAAACACGGGGGTCGAGTAGAGAGAGGAGGGGGGAGGGGTGCGTGCGTCGTTGTCGAAAAATACTTTTCGCATATACAAGGTCGAGGTCGCTTGACTTCCTAGATCGGCTGCGAGCGACCTCGCGACAGCCGCGGCGCGCCACCCGGCGCCGCCAGCCGCCGCGTCCTCCGCTCGCCCCTCAACTCCACATAAACATTAACTTTCTTCCATATTTATGTGTCTAACAACCCCTCTAGATATATTTGAATATGCTTTTAATGAGTCTTCTAACGAAAAGCATCTCTTTTATTTATTACAACTTGAAATTTTTCGCGATTGTTTTTATGTAACTATATCTACCTACCTATTATGATGTCATAAAATTTTTCATCCTTGAACAAATATTTTGCTTCTACAAATACGTTACGTAAAAATGGTTATCTTATATTTTTTTATCTGATATAGCTTAAATATGATTTTGGCAGTTCCTCATCACGTTGCATAACATAACACTCGCAAAATGTGTATGCGGATAAAAATATCCAGGGTCAGGCTCAAGGTCTCGCTGCTTTTCTGATTAGGCGATAAGAAATACGACAGTCAACGCAATTTCATACTTCTGCGTACAACAATACGCTCCAGTTCAGCTTATGAAATAATATCTAAATAAAAAAACAATAACGGTACTTGCTGATATTTTTTCGTACAAGGTCACATTTAACACGTATGAAAAACACTGCAGATTATGTTCTTGGTCTGACGTACGTATGGGGTGATAACTTTTTCCTGTATCAAATAAATTTATAATTCATAGGAAATACCTAGGTAGGCATGTGAATTCGTAATCGTATATTTTAAGGGAGTTCTCTTTTATTTACCACATGAAGATCCGCAGCACTTAATGATCAAAAGTTTAACAAAAAACAGTTCAAATCATATCTGAATATTTCTAACTCATCATTTTATCATATTCCTGATATTTCGTAGTGCTGGGTCTCGAGTCCGTGCAGATTTATCGGTTCGCGGGCAGTGGTGCCAGTGGTAGCCAGCGCCCAGCGGGTGTCAGCGCAGGCCAATGTCATGCGACCTTGTGATATGACATTGGCGCGACACGGACGCTTCCTGTTATCTCATTTACGATACTTCTCGCCACTCGCGACCGGCATTAATCATTATTGGAACAAAGAATGACCACTCACGGTAATTGTAATTAACACGCGTTGACCTTGACGAACTCATTATCTCGGCCACCTCGGTCACCATACTATACTACGTCACAAAGGACTTTATTAACTATGTACATAAACAGGAATGTTTTCCTCGATCTTACTATATATGCTTAACTTGAACTCGAACAACTAGGAAGTTGTTTTTATTCATACTCATAAAATATTGAGATTACTACTTATTATTGTGATACAAACAGATATTAATTTTGTACATATAGAAACCTACAATACAAGAACCGGGAGGTTACAAGTTATAACTAATATGTGGCTAAATTATTTTAGCATAATGGCATGACAGCTATGATAATTAATTTTACTAACCTTGGTAATAATGTATTACATTTCATTTTGTTCTAGGTAGGTATGGAATATCGAATCTGTTTTATCGGTACAATGCGTACAATGATTTATACAAGCACTATATGAGAACTAGCCTTGAACGATGGTATGTCGTAGAACACCATAAACGTTTGTCTCGGATGAACCGAAGGCCAGATAAGAAATCCAATTGGAGTGCCACGTGCCTGAAGGTAACGGAATAAACCAGGGAAATAAAACAAATACAGTATAGGGCAAGACGAGACGTCATAGTAATAAAGAGTGCGCAGTGAGTACTGCGCAAACATGTTTACCGACGCGTTCTCAAAGTTCAAGGCCCTGCTAGTGACCAATGTGAAACATTGTACTTTCATGTGAAGGCTCATTCAAGGACTACTTGTTTTTTACACTCTATTTTGAGAGTAGTCACGGGCCTGACAAAAATATGTAATAATTAATGTTTCTCGTAAACATTGTGCAATTTCTATTCCTAATACGTTAAAGCAATTACATTGATAGCTTTCAAAATTAATGTAATTTTTTGGTGAAGATTCAATAATTGCCAATTGCAATGAATGCTAAAAATAATTTAAAGATGAATACCTTAATCTGCTGCCGCACTGCAAACCTTTTCTGAGATTAGAAAGATGACTCTTCTTCTAGTAAATAAGACCAACAGTTGCAAACCTAGCTGCCTAGAACCTTTTTAGTTAAATGTTTAAAATCAGCAATACCCGATGAAGAAAACTCAGAACAGTTGCATAAATGGGCAGGTGCAGGTGAAGTGCGCCGCGCTCACCACCTGGAGTCAACTTTCAAGTAAACGTATGTAACCTCGTTTCAAAGAAGTCTGATAAACGACTTCCAGGTGTTGTACGAATCTGAAACATGATATTATTATATGATGAGTGATCACGTGGCCAGTACTTATATTTGTTTCGAATTTCATTTACTTACGAGGGAATTTAGATCACTTCCACGATTTGCTACGTAGACACTTGTTGGCCCACGTTGACGGTTTCGTATGGAAATGGAATCTATAATAAATTAAGACGCAATTAACGTAGATAGATGCATACTATCTAGGTACGTGTATATTAGACTAATACATACGACCTATTGTTTAAAACGAAATCACTAAGAACAATTATCATTTGTCGAACAAAAATAAAAGAGATATCTGGTTTTAACAAGTTTAATAAGAACATGTTTATGTGATCAATAAAAAATCCTTTAGCAACCGAATGTTTTCCGCTGATCCATCCTTATTGTGTATTTTAAAATGAATTCGTGAAAAAAATTGAAGGTCAAACGAACATTAGTACCGGCCTTGGTTTCATTTCAAAGTCTAGAGGTGATCTCAGTCGCGACTTACAACAACTTATTTAAATTACAATGGTTTTATGTTGTAAAATAACTTCATCTGAATAAATAAAAAAAATATTAGGCGAATGGCGATTTTCCACTAAAATGTCTACTATTCTAAAGAATTACAATAACAAAATATTAATTACGAAATATTGGAGAAACACCCGACAAAGATGGAAGTAGAGGTTTGAATACAAAATCTTGCAAACTGATGAACCAATTTTGATTTAGTTTAGTTTTTACAATATTGTATGAACGTTTGAAAAAACGTTACACTGTTTTTTTGTGTGGCTCTACGTTTCGTTACGTAATAGTTGTAGTTGACAAACTATGATAAACTAAATTTAATGCAATTTTCCCAGCGCGTGTTTCGTATCACAACAATTCATTTTCAACTCAGTGTGAAATGAAGCCTTATTAAAATAAAGAAAATCTAAAGGGTGACGTCAGTGCATAAAAGCTTCATTTGATTCCGCAGACGCTCATGTCAATGTCCTATAAGAATTAACCTTGATGTTCTGCGATCAATTAAGCCCAAATTATCTGGGTGTCGAGAAAAATATCGACGAAATAAACAGGTTGACTTCCACAATAATATTTCACGGGCATACTTTATGCCTTTTACCTTCAGGACAACCTTTAAAACATTAGCTATTATTAAATTTGTTGTTTAAAATATTGAATCTAATTGATCTTCTGACATTGCATGGGCAGACTGCCTATTAACATCACTATAGGTTGCCTTCATGCAAGCAGGTTGAGGTCAGCAGAACTCACCGCAAATACATGTCCAACCAGCGACGTCGGTTGACATCTTTTGTGATTTGATTTATGGAAAATAAATTATGTGTAAATGTGTACTTACACCATGTAAGCATTCAGTAAACTATGAAATATATGTTATTATAAAGAGATAGGCTAATTATCAAATAATTAGGGGTTTGGATGTCACGTTACGGAAACCTGACACCGAGGCGTCCCGCTCACGAGGTGCGCGGGCGCGGGTGACGGGCGCCACTGACCCTGACTCTTGAAATAGTCTTCCGCATTAACGCTGAGAGCAAAAATATCGCATGATTTTGTTTCCAAGGCCGTCCATACCAACACCCCCGCCGTACCTTAAATGGATTTAAAACAACCATATACAGAATTGTCCACAATGTCTGCCGCGACGATATTGTCATCGCCTATCATTCTTATATTCTTTCGTTAACATAAAAATATTTATAATTGGATTAAAGCACTCTGCTTACAACTTCCTTCTGCTGTTCTCAATACAACAAGGTTTATGTAAATGTGAACAAACAAGTGAATGCCAGGTTTAATACCTAAGTGGATTGTCACGGACTGCAAACCTAGTTTGATTTAGCCATCCGCAGCAAATTGAACGGATTGTATGTAGAGAATACATTTATCTATCTGAGGATTAATTGTAGGTCTAACTTTAGCTGTTTGGTGAACCAATTGAATCAACAGCAATTATGAAAGTTGTTAGGGTGTCTCTATCGCTCTAAAAGCAGTTCATATAATTTCGCAATTGAATAGTTGTGTCTGATAAAGATATTTGATAGCAACAGCTGTGATTATTAAAAGGCTACGATAAATTATAGTTTTAAGTAGTACTAAATGCGAATGCCACATAAAGACCTTCATGTGACTGTGATAAAACCTTCGTGAGACCTTTCTAAATAAATCTACTGACATTGTGACGTTTATCGCTTTATGAAGCTACTTTAATTTGCAACAACTGATATGTTTACTAATCATGTAATTACGTAAAATTTTATCAAAAATTCAGTCTTGTTACCAAAGGGCAATACTTGCAGTTGCATCTTTGAATAAGAGAGGAGAAATTGTGATCTAAATATCTGAAACAGATTTTTCCACGTTAAGTTTCATGGAAGATAGAGTTATAGCAGTAGTTAATTAGTTGTTAATATACATTAACATTTCCACCAAACTGCGTCAAGACCTTGTGTTCTATTACCTACAGTGTTATTAGCTGCGTATGTACGGTTGTAAATCACTAGAGGATAGCAGCTGTAAACAGACTGCCCACTCGCTGCAAAAACCAATCGTTTCTAAAAAGTCCGCCTTGAAAAATAATGACCTTGTTGAAAAAGCACTGCGAATATTTCAGTGCCAAAATTAAGAAATAAAACTACATAGTTTTTTTTTTTGTAAAATTTTAAATTAAGATGTAATATCTTAATTTAATTTGTATTTTTACCCAACTGAAATTCGTAGACATTTCTTTGGATCATTCGATTTCTGTAAAAAAAAACTGTGCAAAATTACTGAAATGTATGAATTGTTTAAAACTAGTAGTTGTTAGTCAAGCAGTATTGAAGCAAATGCACTAACATTAGGTAGTTGAAATGTAACTGAAATTATTGAACCCACGCTCTAATCTATTTAACAGGCCAAAGAGCAATACGGATGTGCTTGGAGGTCGCGGTGACGAGTAACCTCTTCAATTTGATCATGACGTGTAAACTTGTATAGGAAGTAAATTACTTATAATCTTCATTAAAATTGTATGCCAAATGAAAAAATACGGGCAAAAAAAATCAAACCATGAATCAAGTAGATACATTTTAAGGTTTTTTTTGCGGGTGGGAAATCATCAAATTACTGCTTCCGCTTTGGGTTGCGTGGAAGGGAGTGTCAGAGACCTACTAAGCCTAACCATGTTCCTTCCTTTGCCCTGCGTGTACCTGGACCTCGGTAACCTTTTCGGGAATCCCGCTGCCCCGGCAGAAGTACTCCAAAGAAAATTGGCACGTGGACGCAGAAGAAAGAATAAGGTTAAATTGACTAGAGAAATGAGGCAGCTAACTGAAACACGAAGATTTTTCAACGAGGAAAGTGAGTCGGTGGCACGTGTTACACTGACCAATTAACTTGTATTTTTAAATTAGCTACTATTATACCGCTTGGATTAAATATGATTGCAGTTTATACTAGGAAAAGTTGTTAGGATTGTTACAAAGTTGCAGTGAATCAAATCCTAAAATAGATGATGAAGTCTGAAAAGAAAACATGGTAGGTACACGCGTCATATGTATTCAGATGTCAGTCAATAATCAGTTTATTTTCGCTCTGTTGTTTTCCAGAATTAGTCTGATGACTGAAGCTGGTAGTCGCCAATAGCGGCCAGAATATTCCGATTGCGTGTTGTTTTAAAATGAAATAGGTTAGAGCGAGAGAAACTGAACCATTTTTGGAAGCTGAATTGTATTGTTTAGGTACGATTGGAATATTTTTATTACGTCCAGTACCTACTCCTTGAGTGGATCTCATGATTGCAACGATCACGTTGCGGCGACATGGCGGGCGCACGCAGTTCGCCACGTGTCTGGCCGATAACCGTTTCTGCGTCGCAATCAACATGCTTGGTTTAAATAAACTGTGTCTTTGCCCTCTGCAAGGCCCTGGATCAGTGCATTTCACATTCTGACTAAGAAAATCATTGTGCATTTGACCCTGCGTCGACCGGACATCGTCTACAAATGTGGTATCAATAAATACTTCGCTTCATTGGATCTGAATCCTTTTGGCAACGTTTAAACATATTATTTTCGAGTTAACGTGTCAAATAAAAACAAAATGTATTTTATCAGGTAAATAAAATGTGACTAAAATACGAGAAAAACAAGTTTGCATCGTAATCCTCAAATAAAACACTTGTTTTCTAACGTGCGTGCGTGTTGGGCTCGCGTCAGACTGACACACGACAAAGCAGCTTTCGGCAAAATATTTAAATATGTTTGTTTAGACGGGATATAAATTGCCTGTTGAAATATAGCTCCGACTTCTTAATCGTTCCGTTTAAAAAGATATTTAAAAGTTTCTAATTCTGTAGTTCTGGCATAAAGACGGTCGTTGCGCCCGACATGCTTGTTTCTGTTTCCAATTTGTCATCCGCTGTAAAAAGTGATACAAAAAGACGATGAGCAAAGTAAGGCAATAAATCGGAAAAATTCAAGTATCGCGGTACGAGCGTGAAATGCGGGTCAGCGACCGCGAAAAAACACCTCACTGAATTTCGCATTGTGCTGAAACGCAACAAACTGTAGTTTTGATTCAAGAGTTACAGAATTAAGGTCAAGATACTATTTGCGAAATCGTGGACTAGAAGTATCAGGGATATTTCTTACAGGTAAGGAATTCTGGTGGGAAAATGCTCACCCGGACCTAGACATATCTTTGAAAAGAGTGTTTTCAATCGAGTAGGTAGGAGTACAGTTAGAAGAGAACTATTCGCTAAAAGACAATATATGTATAGGTCCAGTTTACAATAATTACGTACTATTATTTCCATGACATTAGCAGAAACTAATTTCCAATTAACGACGTTTTCTGAGCGTTTATCGCGCAGGCAGCGATGCGTGGCCGCGCGGCCCACTGGCCTGCTCCACATCTCTGATGATTGTATGTAGATTTTGTAAGTCATAAGTCAAGCCGCGAGAGTGCGATGACAGCATCCGTCCGTTTTCTCCGCCCATTGTACGCGGTGTCTCCTCGACGCACGCGGACTCGCCGCGCCCTGCCACGCGCCTTACTCAGAGAAATTGAGGCGATATCACTTATAATACGACCACATGTACTTTCTGTCCTAGTGGCCAACAAAGATGTTAACTATAAACCCGTTTCCAGACTTGCTGCTGTTTATTAGTAGTTTACCTTATATTAACTTTTTAGACTTGGATCTCTTGTAAAAAAAATGAGAAAGTCTGATGACGGAGAGGCTCTTTTTATCTCGCTCCTACGTACTGTTTTTTGAGTGTTGTTATGTTTTGTGTTCCGGGTAAATTAAAACCTTATCAACTAAGACGTAGGTTACGTACACAACACTTACGTATTCACATTGTCGATGACGTTAAAATTTTGATTAATACCTGTGGTAAATTAAGTATTGTGTTACTTACATACGTACGCATGCAAGTCTTCTGAGTTATACTTGTAAATCGGTCATCCAAATTCAAAAGGAAGAGGTCCTTTCTCTTCGCATCTGTTCGCCCACAGCGTGAGACTGCGCTGTCTCCGCGCGCCGGCTCGTAGCTGCCTAAGAAAGATTTCTCTCGCGTGCCCGTATTTGGATTCAGGTCATGTTCAACTTACCCAAACACACTCTAGTTTATTTATGATACGAGGTGAAACATAGATGAAAAAATACTCTTAAAATGTGCATGAGAAAATAGATTTCACGACCAATTATCAACAGTGATCTTAAAGTTTGGACTGCTAATGATCAAGAAGTGTGCAATGTTTAAATTATAGGTTTTTTACTAAAAACTCTCTATAAAATTGAAGAACTCATTTTAAATGTCTAATTTTTTTTGCGTCGTAAGTTGAAAAAGGCACGAAGAAGGCATTTTTTAGTTTAGTACAAAAGCACGTGTTCGTACATGAAGCGGGCACGCTGTTTAGTTTTGTTATCAAATAAACGTTACTGCCACGCCGGACTTACTTTCTCGTGCAGTCTCTACAATTCGTATTGCACTTTGACTTACTGAATCAAACTAAACGGGTTCCTCTTAAATTAAATTGGTTTATATAATTCTTAAGAATACCTTAAAATACTAGCTTTTGTCTCATTAGCTCTACTGTCTTTAAGCAGAGTAAATGTTGCAACGTAATAATAAATCTGATAATAATACTATTGTAGTCTATTAATAACGTGTCTGCCAAACACGTTGTTTACAAAGTGGTACGTTATTATACGTATATCAGCAAGTACGTGCAAAATAAAATTGTAAATACATACATAAAATTAGCTCTTGACCTCGGGACGTGAGGCGTGGTTAATGTTATACACTGCTTCCTGGTTAGCAACTCAAAGATCGGGAAATCGTTAGAATGTCAAGTTGATATTTTTGCACGACCATGAACACACAAGGTCGCTTCAATATTTTCGAACGGCCACGATAGGCGTGTAGAAAGTGATTTTGATCGACCGAAGCTGTTTTGGCTTTATTCCAAGAACATAGATTGCGATCGCTGAAAAGGAATTTCTTTTTCGTTTTTAAAGTTCACCTAGCATTGTGTCCGAGTTCTGTATACTGGAGAAAAAGTAATTCAAGACATTGATTTTTATTTAGCACTAGTGCGGTGAGAGGACGACTGACAATGATTTTCACGTGATTAATAGAGCGATCAGGAAATATTTTAAATTGGTATCGACAAAGCCTAAATATAAATTTTATGATTTTAATTTGTAACAAAACGGACAAAGCTATCAAAAACCAAGGTTTTGAAGTAGGTCAGGATAACCGTAATCAAATATGTTTGGCATTATAAATTGCGGTATTTATATCATGACAGCGATAAGTACTTATGTTTAAATATTTTTGTTCTTAAGAAATAAGAACTCAGTTTTCATTAGCATTGTAAGCAGGCGGAAATTTGCCATAATTATCAATCTTGGTACAATTGATGTAACTCCGTATACTTAATATGGCCGAAGTAGTGACGTGTAGTGGAGTATGTAATGTACCAGTATTAGGTACGTACGCGGAAGTAGCGTGGCGATGCGCAGGCGAGGCGAGCGCAGCGCGGCGGGAGCGCGGCGGCATGTGCGCCCGCGACTCGCTGCTATCGGTCGCTACCGGTATCTGGCCGCGTTATCTTGCGGGCACCTCCGTGGAGGTTACACGTTAACGTCACGCTGATAACGATTTGCGCGATGACCTTGTCGCGCGCGCCGAATCTCAAGGTCGCTGCTATTTGTACAGTCAGATAGACGAGCGGCCGCCCGCGCCCGCGCCGCTTCGGCCATCTGCGTCACCCGGACTTGCCACTTTATTGACTATTATTTGCGGATTGCGGAGGCCACCCGGTCCACTCTTCGTTATTTAACTACATTTGTTACTTTTGACATTTTCGTCATGAAGATATTACTTAAAAGTACCTGTCTAAATAAACAATCCACTTCAATTACCTAATGTTGATTAATGGACTCGGTCTTGACACTAATAATTTTAACAGTCAATGTCGTCCCTACCTTGACATCTTTGTTGGATTTATTTGTTCGCATTTTTGGGACGTTCGTACATGAATATGATAGTGCTCGTAAATTTTATCGCGATATCTAATGGGTTCTTATTGCGGAACTCTGGACTGGTTACACGTGCAGATTAGTAATAAATATTGTTAATACAATACTGAAGGGTGACCTCGCGACACGTCGCGGAAGCGTCCACTTGCAAATTAGTATGAATTCAAGGACAAAATGGCCATCAATGAGATCCAATTAACGATTGTTTAAAGTGACACGTCATATAAGTACATCAATAACTTTTTCGTCCTTAAACAGAAAAATGTTATGTCCTTTGACAAATTTTATTTGTATCAGTAGTAAAATAAATGAAGATTATTTTCGAGCTTATTATAAAAAAAAACTTTGGAAAAAATATTATTAAAGTGTTTAAATATCAGACACGTGGTCGAGTAATAACCCATGAAAGCCATGAAATATGTAAATGTATCTATGTTTTAGAATGTAACTACGGAGACGTAAGAAGATCAGGGGTGATCCGGAACAAGAGTGTGATGAAATAGTTTAATATTATTGTTAATAGGCCTGCGTATAGTTCTTGTGCTTTATGTTGTTTTGTTTTTTGGCCGCGCGGCCACTCCGCTGGGCCCTGACTCCGGCCAATGTCAATGTCAAAGTCGTTGTCGAAATCACGCCACGTGTTGTTGCCCCTGTCAACATCACAAGCTTCTATATAATTACGTCATTACGATTTATTGACTGATAGAATACATTATTATAACAATTAAAATAATCATAATTAAGTATTTGTAAATTTTATTCCAGGTCGTTTATAGTGAGTAAATTTACTCCTAAAGATTATTTTTTTAAGTATGTTTATATTACTATTATCTAACTGTATCAGATAAGAATCGCGGAAATGTTGTTACGTTACGTATTGCGGAAAAAATTACATTATTTTAGGGATTGCAAAGTAATCCTGCTAAGCTAAGACGCAATAGCTAGTTGGAATCAACTTAATTAAAATATATTAATCGGTTGATTATAATTATAAATCAACATTTTTGTTACCGAGATACGTGCAAAACGTTTACTTGCCTATGACAGTGCCAAACAAGCAGTATATTTGTATATTTTAGTATAAATTCGACCTTGTTCGAAAGCACGTTGCTATGCGTGTGTGTGTAATTATTGCGTAACGATTAAATGTATCTAGAAAAGATACAGAGTATTGGTATGTTAGCCACTGAGTTTACAGCGGAGGCTGAACTCGCCGCGCCGCTGTCGCTCGGAGTCGCGGCGTGGCGCGGTGTGGCGCGGTTACGCAACTCGTGCGCTGCCGCGTGAAGTGTGAAGTTCAATGTCACACACTCACACATTCTCAGCCACTACTCGTGTACACTACGCGAACTAGATATATATACATAGGGCAGTGTGAGTGCGGTAATATGTGAATAACAACAGCCAACCCGTTACTCGCCTCTATCAACACTTCCCGGAATAATTCGCGAAAATACGATTTTCCTTAGCGCTCTGTGCAACATTGATACCGATAGACATAACTTTGAGCAAGGTCATGGTAAAGTCACGTTGCTATTTTCAGTTCTTTTTTAACCCTAGAAAGATAATCATATTGTGACGTACGTTAAAGATAATCATGCGTAAAATTGACGCATGTGTTTTATCGGTCTGTATATCGAGGTTTATTTATTAATTTGAATAGATATTAAGTTTTATTATATTTACACTTACATACTAATAATAAATTCAACAAACTATTTATTTATGTTTATTTATTTATTAAAAAAAAACAAAAACTCAAAATTTCTTCTATAAAGTAACAAAACTTTTAAACATTCTCTCTTTTACAAAAATAAACTTATTTTGTACTTTAAAAACAGTCATGTTGTATTATAAAATAAGTAATTAGCTTAACTTATACATAATAGAAACAAATTATACTTATTAGTCAGTCAGAAACAACTTTGGCACATATCAATATTATGCTCTCGACAAATAACTTTTTTGCATTTTTTGCACGATGCATTTGCCTTTCGCCTTATTTTAGAGGGGCAGTAAGTACAGTAAGTACGTTTTTTCGTTACTGGCTCTTCAGTACTGTCATCTGATGTACCAGGCACTTCATTTGGCAAAATATTAGAGATATTATCGCGCAAATATCTCTTCAAAGTAGGAGCTTCTAAACGCTTACGCATAAACGATGACGTCAGGCTCATGTAAAGGTTTCTCATAAATTTTTTGCGACTTTGAACCTTTTCTCCCTTGCTACTGACATTATGGCTGTATATAATAAAAGAATTTATGCAGGCAATGTTTATCATTCCGTACAATAATGCCATAGGCCACCTATTCGTCTTCCTACTGCAGGTCATCACAGAACACATTTGGTCTAGCGTGTCCACTCCGCCTTTAGTTTGATTATAATACATAACCATTTGCGGTTTACCGGTACTTTCGTTGATAGAAGCATCCTCATCACAAGATGATAATAAGTATACCATCTTAGCTGGCTTCGGTTTATATGAGACGAGAGTAAGGGGTCCGTCAAAACAAAACATCGATGTTCCCACTGGCCTGGAGCGACTGTTTTTCAGTACTTCCGGTATCTCGCGTTTGTTTGATCGCACGGTTCCCACAATGGTTAACTTATACGGTTCTTGTAGTAAGTTTTTTGCCAAAGGGATTGAGGTGAACCAATTGTCACACGTAATATTACGACAACTACCGTGCACAGGCTTTGATAACTCCTTCACGTAGTATTCACCGAGTGGTACTCCGTTGGTCTGTGTTCCTCTTCCCAAATAAGGCATTCCATTTATCATATACTTTGTACCACTGTCACACATCATGAGGATTTTTATTCCATACTTACTTGGCTTGTTTGGGATATACATCCTAAACGGACACCGTCCTCTAAAACCAAGTAACTGTTCATCTATGGTCAAATGAGCCCCTGGAGTGTAATTTTGTATGCACTGATGGATAAAGAGATCCCATATTTTTCTAACAGGAGTAAATACATCGTTTTCTCGAAGTGTGGGCCGTATACTTTTGTCATCCATTCTAAGACATCGTATCAAAAAATCAAAACGATCACGACTCATTACAGAGACGTACACCATTGACAAAGATCGATCAAAGAGGTCATCTGTGGACATGTGGTTATCTTTTCTCACTGCTGTCATTACCAGAATACCAAAGAAAGCATAGATTTCATCTTCATTCGTGTCACGAAATGTAGCACCTGTCATAGATTCCGACGTTTCAATGATATCTCAGCATTTGTCCATTTTACAATTTCCGAAATTATCTCATCAGTAAAAAATAGTTTGAAGCATAAAAGTGGGTCATATATATTGCGGCACATACGCGTCGGACCTCTTTGAGATCTGACAATGTTCAGTGCAGAGACTCGGCTACGCCTCGTGGACTTTGAAGTTGACCAACAATGTTTATTCTTACCTCTAATAGTCCTCTGTGGCAAGGTCAAGATTTTGTTAGAAGCCAATGAAGAACCTGGTTGTTCAATAACATTTTGTTCGTCTAATATTTCACTACCGCTTGACGTTGGCTGCACTTCATGTACCTCATCTATAAACGCTTCTTCTGTATCGCTCTGGACGTCATCTTCACTTACGTGATCTGATATTTCACTGTCAGAATCCTCACCAACAAGCTCGTCATCGCTTTGCAGAAGAGCAGAGAGGATATGCTCATCGTCTAAAGAACTACCCATTTTATTATATATTAGTCACGATATCTATAACAAGAAAATATATATATAATAAGTTATCACGTAAGTAGAACATGAAATAACAATATAATTATCGTATGAGTTAAATCTTAAAAGTCACGTAAAAGATAATCATGCGTCATTTTGACTCACGCGGTCGTTATAGTTCAAATCAGTGACACTTACCGCATTGACAGCACGCCTCACGGGAGCTCCAAGCGGCGACTGAGATGTCCTAACGCACAGCGACGGATTCGCGCTATTTAGAAAGAGAGGCAATATTTCAAGAATGCATGCGTCAATTTTACGCAGACTATCTTTCTAGGTTATTATGACATATTACATATTAGTACGAATTACTTCGCAAAAATCTAGTTTGTCAATTAAATGTAGTAATAGAGTCAGAGCTCAAAATCATGTTCATTATCTATTTTTATTTAATCAATATTATCGGCAGAAACCATTTGTTGCATAATCAGTTTTAATTTCATTTCATAACAAAATGTTTCATATAAAATATTTTTTACACACAAAATCTTGAACTAAAAAACTACGTTTATCAGTAATTATTAACAATATTAAAAAAATAACATGTTATAGATAACTAAATTATTTTTAAAAAAACAATCATACGATAGAACCATCTATTGAACTTATATTTATTTAATATATTGTAAAAGATTGCGTTTGGTTTTGACGTAATTATTTGCTAGGAAATACACTACGAAGTCGTTAAAGATGCTACCATTGACACGTACGCAATAGCGAAGCGAGATTTTCCGGTTTTTCAATTAAATTCGCTGAATAAACATTGTTTACTGTTACGACTATAAAATGTACAATATATACATGGTTGAACTCAATGCCCTTGTTCAACGATATTTGGCAAAGAGTGCCGCAGAGGGCGCCATGAAGGGCACCTCCCTAGGTCAAGGGCGATGGGTCTTACTGACCTACATCGTAGCTAATTCGCCCTTACAAGGTCACAGCGCTCATCAGTCCTATATGCCTATCCAACCGTTGTAATTTTGTCACTTTAAATACAAGGCCCTTCTTTGTACTCTCATGTAGTTCTAGCTGTTCTAGTTATTAAGGTCATATCTTATGTTAATATTTAATGTGTCAATACATAACATTAAGTTATTTCTATTTCATTTAATGATATAAGGTCTAGTCAACATTACTTTATTATAAAAAATTTAGGTTACGAAAGTATGACTTCCGTTTTCAATTTAAAGAAGTTTTTTACTGAAGTAGTTAAAATGTCTGAACGACGTACCTCTGAAACCTGCAACGTGAACATTTCCAAAAATGTTCCAAACTTTCATTTTTCTCTATTTTATGTATTATACTTATGATACCAATACGGGCTTAAAAGTGATTTACTTTTGAGTACTATAATACCAGCCAAAATACGTCCCACTGCTGGGCAGAGGCTTCTTCCCGGGCAGGTTTGATTATTCACCACCACACTACTTACTGAGGATTGGCTATTTCAGTTTCCAATATTTGAAGTCTAGGTTAACCGCAGCGACCGCACGATGCTTTTCGTCACCGTTTCGTCCGAGGCGTCTTATAATAGTTAAGAAACTACATACAACTTTGAAAAAGTCATATTGTTGGTACTTTCCCCGCGTTGGGTTCGTACTTGCATCCCGTGCTTACCAATCTATGCATAGAGCCGCAAGGTAACCATCACACTTTTAATATTATTTCATCATATTTTTGTAAATATATTTATTAAATATAATTATTGTCTTAACACCCGTATTCAAAATGAACATATTCAATACGGCCGATCTATTTATCATTGACATTGCAGACAATAGTTTCCATTGTCAATAGTTATGCGTATGCCTCATGCGACACGTTTTTTTTTCTGTGTGAATCATGAAAATGAAACAAAGAGACATCATTATGCCTCGTTTATCAAGATTTACTTTCCAGTCTTGATTCACGCGTTATTTGTCATTAAGGTTTTCGCATGTTTCTAAGTAATTTATAGGGAAGCATTGATTACCTAGAAATTTGTCGATTTCTTGACTTTAGGTCATGCAATACCAGCACCGATAATGATTAAGGAAGAACTCAGTGATATTTTCAAATAAAGTAAGTAGTTACAGTCTATGACCAATCTCGTAGATCTACGCTTTTGGCAAATATGTTTTACAAACCGCTACGACATACATAGGTGTTATAAAAATGCTCTAGTACATATATGTGATTGCACTGAATTCTTTTCATTGCTGTTTTAGATCGTCACTTTTTCTTGTCTCGGAAGGTGTGCCAGTAATGCAGCATCAATACAATGGCTTTGAACGACAGTGAATGTTTATAAACAAACCATAAATCATCCGTTTGACATGTGTTCACAACACTGTCGTGCCAGCGACGTGGATGACAAGCTAAATATAGACTTCATAGTATTTAAAATACTTGCCAATTTGCAGGCCTATTTATTTTGTAGTATTTTAATACGTATTACGTATCTTTAGTTTGCGGTTTAAGTGCTAATGTATGCGGGTTCGATTACCGCAACAACTAAATTTTATGACCGCTCGTGTGATTAGATAATAATTTTTTTCTATGTATTTAGCAATATTCGATAAACAATAAAATAAAAAAAGGGTTTGATTTGTGAAAGGTATAATCGAATACAACAATTTTTGCCTTTATCTAACTATTTTCCTTAAAAAATCTCACTTCTCTCGGAATATAATCTTTTAAGTTACGAAATATTTTCTTCTAGCCTATAATCTAGCAGGGGTAACTTACATATGATGCATACAATCTAAACCTTGTATTGCATATTTTTTAAACTTTATCACCATTTCCAAGCTTTCTTCTAATAGAATTATAGAGACACTGAACCCGGACAACATTGCCATTATTGGTCAACCATAACAATATCACGAAACTTTTGTCACGGATTGAAATTAGACATGACGTCAGCGGGCGAGCCATCGACGAATCTGCGTCGAGTCGTGCCAAACCACCTGTATGTAACACGAGGCTCGCTCTGATAACATTCAAAACAAAGAAATCTATTTGTGATCTAATTGATTATAATGACTTTTTTTTTTATATTGCACAATCTTCCAAATATTTTTATATTACGTCTTTGTATGCTTGCGAGTATCTTTTTCCAGCAAAGCGTAGAAACACCTTACCGTGGCGGAATTGATAGAACCTATTTCACAGTGATACTGGCTATATTTATTTTGCAGAAATATAGCATAAGTACCTTACCATACGACAGTATTATACAATTTTGGTTCAGATAGTCGTCCTTTTGTTTCGCAACTTATCTGCTTGTTAGATAATTTTATTTGTTTATCACCACCCTTAAAAAGAGAAGGAAGAATTATTATCAGCGAAGTATTGCCACGACGTATGTACGTGTTAACGATTTAGATAATAAAGTCAAGGTTACATAGGATGTTTACCTTTTACGCAAGTCAGTCGTGGACGATTATGTATATTAAAATTATAAACGAGGTTGAAACAGGTTCCATTTTATTTCGAGCTCATTGTCTTGTTTTAAAGCTGGTAATGAATATACACATAATACTTTAATATGGTATAAGGATATTTAAATCGCCTACAGGTGAACAAAAAGCTTTTATTAGATTTCAATTCGGGATTTTTATCATGGCCCTACTTCGCAGTTAAGAAAATAATATTGCAGAATTATCTGGTCACTTCCGAGTGTTTATTATATGCTGCCTTTTCCAGTCTCTTTAACTACATACAGAATTTGTAAAACGTGTCACCTTCACATACGTCATGTGAACAGTCTAGTCTCTATCCAAAATCGTTGCCGTTAAAGTTGAGAAAATACTAGACTTTGTATCATCCTAAAATAGCGTTTTCAGAGAAAGCAACCCAACACCTTTAGAGCATTCGAGCTTTTGTTGTTTTGGAGAAACTAGATCACCTACATTCGATACGGGAGGCAGTATAGACTAGCGACAAACTTTCCAAACAAAATTCAGAAAAAAGTGTTTACTAGTTCGTTTTAATTTAGGCTTAAGAATTCCAACTATTTTCTTTAGTTCCTTGATTTTTTTAACCTTGCTCTGAAATTCAATAACGTCTGTAAATATTTGTACCGTGCGGCACTCGAACTCGATACCCTTAACACAGAAAGCCAATTTAGGCACTATGCCAATTGGGTCGTCAACGTTTGTTGTTCGAAACATTTTCTTGATTTTTACTAATAGGTCTCAGGTAAACGCGGCCTGTTAATCAGGGGAGGCATCTTCAACATGGACAGTTTAGTAGAGGACGCCTAATGTGTGGAAACTGTTCTGCAAATAATTGGAAAAGTATAAATATCTGCGATTTACATAAGCCTGCTTGAAGATCCTCTAAGCTAAATCAATACTAAGGGTATTGATTGAGATCACTTAGGTATTACGTAATATCTAACATTTGGGTCGCGTAGGCAGTTTTTATTACAATATTATGTTTGCAGACAATGCTGGTAGGAGCGACCCCCGCGGTGACCTTGTCGCGACCTTACCCCCGGTACCACATCCCCTCCCCCCTCTTACCCCCGCTCTGCCCCTCGCAGCCCTCCCAGGACACCGTGTTAGCTACGCAACCTTGGAACAATCAGGGAAGCTTCTTGAATAGATTTAATTTCAAATTCGAGGCTTAGTTTACAATTCGCACTGAATTAAGTTGGAAAACTCACGCATAACTAACTAATAATTATAATATAATATTACTTTTTTACCCTTTTTAATTCCATCACCATTAGCCTGTTAAGTAAATAAGATTATTCTCCGAGCATAGAATTCGTGGAGTTTAACTAGATTCGGCTGTAAATTGGAATTTTATACGAAGCCATTTCTGTCTGACCTTCACAACCCAAAATTTATGGAGGATTTTAAGGTCAGATCGGCTTTTCTAACTACGTCTTATACATGCTTATGACAATCGGGACCGCACTGGAGCTACATTGTTTTATACTGATACATTTTGTAATTAACCGTTTACTTTTTATTATCATATGTTTTGTGAGGCGGATTCATAATTATTTATTAAACAAAAGTTAACGTACAAGTATTTGTCGGAATAGCCTGACTAGTTTCGACGAGTCGCAAGACGAACTATTAGTTTCGTTTATACCTTGTTTTGCTAATTAAAATTTACAAAGAAAATAATGGGAACATTTTAACTAACCTCAACAGTAAATCGTAATATACTTAACTAGCTTTTCACCAGCGGATTCGCCCGCGTCGAGGTCGGTTATATCGCGTTTCCAAGAGAACTCTTCAAAAGTCCAGGATAAAAACTATCCTATGTTTTTCTCAAGGTCAACTCTATCTCTGTACCAAATTTCATTAAAATCAGTTCAGTGGTTTAGACGTGAAAGCGTAACAGACAGACAGACAAAGTTACTTTCACATTTATAATATTAGTAAGGATGTTACTACAAATAGTGTCTAGCAATAATTTAAAGCATTACAAAATATTGTTGCTATTTAGCCGATTTTGGATTTCGATTTAGGTTCGAACGTGTCACTGCCGGCTATAACCATATTTTTTTTAAATGCGTAATTAATAACCGAATTTCACAATTCTTCTTTTAATTTTATTTAATTCTAGTTATCTAACCTTTATTCCATATTTAATTCAAGAATTCAATAAAGAAAGAAGAACACATAACATTTCCGAGTTCGTGACGGCCTATAGACTGAAGTGTAACAGCAATATATTTCGCGGCCAACATTTACGACGGGCGTGTCATCCTTTAGCCTTTGATTTGCCTTCAGTTTGTCCTCGATTCATTGCCTCCATACGACCTACATTCCCGACTGAATTATCTAAACACCAAGGCCACTGGAGTCGGCAGGCTTTTAAGGACTCAGACAAAGGATCGATTATTTTTTACCTACGAGGTTGATTCGAGTGTTCGGTTTCATAGCGACTGTTTATTTTGAGAACTAGTTCTCAAAGTAATGTTGTTGCCAACCCAATCGCTGAACAAATAGTCTAAAATAGTTATATATTTATGAAAGTTTTATTGATGTTTATTTTTACAACACGGTGGACTGGCTGACTTATTTAATCACAATAATTGTCCACGCCTATATAATTGAGTAATGTTATCATGAAACAAAATATAATGATAAAAATATAACATTCGAGATTTTTTATCTTAGTTATCAGTAATAAGCTTAATAGTAGTGAAGTAATTATTTCTACGGATAAATATTTGCAGTCTATTATCAAAACAGGAAATACTGGAATTTAATTGTTTTCTATTCTCACATTGAATCTGCGCAGTCGGCTATTGTGGAAACGTGGAAATGTAACTTTTAGGTTATGTGCGGAGCAACCTCGAACATGATTTACTACGCGTCTACGATTCTACGCGCCTACGACGGGCACCGCTACGCATGAATAAGTCGTAAGTAACTGACCGCATGGCAAAACCCGTTTTTAATAATAACATATTAATTTCCTTTAGGGAAATAACTATTATGGTTTTGTAATTAAACATTGTCAAGGACAGTAACAGTTGGAATAAAT
>NW_020800380.1:0-10570 GCF_003590095.1 Trichoplusia ni | reverse complement strand
CTAGAAAGATAATCATATTGTGACGTACGTTAAAGATAATCATGCGTAAAATTGACGCATGTGTTTTATCGGTCTGTATATCGAGGTTTATTTATTAATTTGAATAGATATTAAGTTTTATTATATTTACACTTACATACTAATAATAAATTCAACAAACTATTTATTTATGTTTATTTATTTATTAAAAAAAAACAAAAACTCAAAATTTCTTCTATAAAGTAACAAAACTTTTAAACATTCTCTCTTTTACAAAAATAAACTTATTTTGTACTTTAAAAACAGTCATGTTGTATTATAAAATAAGTAATTAGCTTAACTTATACATAATAGAAACAAATTATACTTATTAGTCAGTCAGAAACAACTTTGGCACATATCAATATTATGCTCTCGACAAATAACTTTTTTGCATTTTTTGCACGATGCATTTGCCTTTCGCCTTATTTTAGAGGGGCAGTAAGTACAGTAAGTACGTTTTTTCGTTACTGGCTCTTCAGTACTGTCATCTGATGTACCAGGCACTTCATTTGGCAAAATATTAGAGATATTATCGCGCAAATATCTCTTCAAAGTAGGAGCTTCTAAACGCTTACGCATAAACGATGACGTCAGGCTCATGTAAAGGTTTCTCATAAATTTTTTGCGACTTTGAACCTTTTCTCCCTTGCTACTGACATTATGGCTGTATATAATAAAAGAATTTATGCAGGCAATGTTTATCATTCCGTACAATAATGCCATAGGCCACCTATTCGTCTTCCTACTGCAGGTCATCACAGAACACATTTGGTCTAGCGTGTCCACTCCGCCTTTAGTTTGATTATAATACATAACCATTTGCGGTTTACCGGTACTTTCGTTGATAGAAGCATCCTCATCACAAGATGATAATAAGTATACCATCTTAGCTGGCTTCGGTTTATATGAGACGAGAGTAAGGGGTCCGTCAAAACAAAACATCGATGTTCCCACTGGCCTGAGCGACTGTTTTTCAGTACTTCCGGTATCTCGCGTTTGTTTGATCGCACGGTTCCCACAATGGTTAACTTATACGGTTCTTGTAGTAAGTTTTTTGCCAAAGGGATTGAGGTGAACCAATTGTCACACGTAATATTACGACAACTACCGTGCACAGGCTTTGATAACTCCTTCACGTAGTATTCACCGAGTGGTACTCCGTTGGTCTGTGTCCTCTTCCCAATAAGGCATTCCATTTATCATATACTTTGTACCACTGTCACACATCATGAGGATTTTTATTCCATACTTACTTGGCTTGTTTGGGATATACATCCTAAACGGACACCGTCCTCTAAACCAAGTAACTGTTCATCTATGGTCAAATGAGCCCCTGGAGTGTAATTTTGTATGCACTGATGGATAAAGAGATCCCATATTTTTCTAACAGGAGTAAATACATCGTTTTCTCGAAGTGTGGGCCGTATACTTTGTCATCCATTCTAAGACATCGTATCAAAAAATCAAAACGATCACGACTCATTACAGAGACGTACACCATTGACAAAGATCGATCAAAGAGGTCATCTGTGGACATGTGGTTATCTTTTCTCACTGCTGTCATTACCAGAATACCAAAGAAAGCATAGATTTCATCTTCATTCGTGTCACGAAATGTAGCACCTGTCATAGATTCCCGACGTTTCAATGATATCTCAGCATTTGTCCATTTTACAATTTCCGAAATTATCTCATCAGTAAAAAATAGTTTGAAGCATAAAAGTGGGTCATATATATTGCGGCACATACGCGTCGGACCTCTTTGAGATCTGACAATGTTCAGTGCAGAGACTCGGCTACGCCTCGTGGACTTTGAAGTTGACCAACAATGTTTATTCTTACCTCTAATAGTCCTCTGTGGCAAGGTCAAGATTTTGTTAGAAGCCAATGAAGAACCTGGTTGTTCAATAACATTTTGTTCGTCTAATATTTCACTACCGCTTGACGTTGGCTGCACTTCATGTACCTCATCTATAAACGCTTCTTCTGTATCGCTCTGGACGTCATCTTCACTTACGTGATCTGATATTTCACTGTCAGAATCCTCACCAACAAGCTCGTCATCGCTTTGCAGAAGAGCAGAGAGGATATGCTCATCGTCTAAAGAACTACCCATTTTATTATATATTAGTCACGATATCTATAACAAGAAAATATATATATAATAAGTTATCACGTAAGTAGAACATGAAATAACAATATAATTATCGTATGAGTTAAATCTTAAAAGTCACGTAAAAGATAATCATGCGTCATTTTGACTCACGCGGTCGTTATAGTTCAAAATCAGTGACACTTACCGCATTGACAAGCACGCCTCACGGGAGCTCCAAAGCGGCGACTGAGATGTCCTAAACGCACAGCGACGGATTCGCGCTATTTAGAAAGAGAGAGCAATATTTCAAGAATGCATGCGTCAATTTTACGCAGACTATCTTTCTAGGGTTAAATAACAATGATAAAATTGTTGCTACTGAAACAATTTAAATATAGTTGCTATGCCAAGATCTGCAACGATGTGTATTAATATTCACTTATGACCATAGAGAATGCTATTAATATTTATTTTAATCTACATTGGAGAAAATAACTATTTTATTGTACAATGTGACCGTAAAGATTACTGTATGCTCGCTTCGGTACCTATACTGATTATATTATTTCAAGTAAGTGCAATACCAACATTTACTAATGCATCATATTAAGTATAGCAATGTTAAATGTACAAAAGATTTATTACACAGCGTGTACTATGACTATAGTATTTCTTTGTACGATAACATTAAATACTCGTTAAATAGCTCGTTTATCAACAATGAGTACTTATTTCCTTTGTAATTTCTTCTCGAACCAACAAAACGCGAGTCGTCGGATCAATTATTCATTATGACACATATAAGTCAAAATAATAAGTTAGTTGTTTACTTATTACTAAGGGGACATTCATAGCTTGACGTAGACGATAAGAAGTTTTAATACGCGATAATTTATATATACGTGTTGTATTGTATGATGTACAGTTGCAGGCGATGCAGTTGTTTCTCCGTTTTTTACAACGAAAGAATATATTTGTTCCCACGGTGCGAACAATGGAACAATGCAACATTTGTTGTATGCTTTGATCTATTTCGAAGTGATGCAAGATAATTGCATAGTTTATGGGATTTTTTTGTTATGAACCCATCCATCTTGAAAGAATTGCAACTATGTTAACGGATTATGTTGTGTTTAAAATTAATGTGCCAGACGTTCTGATTCCTTTAAGCGACAATAGAATGGTCATTTGAAGATTGAGTTGGTAGTCTTCTAGACAGTTTATACAATTGTTTGTATTTATTATGACATAAGAGTTATAATGACTAACATACCTCTCCACGGAAGTTGGTGGGCGTGCCTCCCATGTTGTAATGTACGGTGGGCAGTACGGGGATGGGTTCCTTGGTGACGTCGACGCCGGCGAAGATCATGGCGGTCTCGGAGATACCGGGCAGGCGCTGCTTCAGCTGGTCGGGGGGAGGTGGTGCAGCTGCAGGTGCACGTGGTCCTTCTCGGGGCCGCAGCCGCGACCTGGTGTGCGAAATGCAAGATTAGTTAAAAGAGTAGTTATTGCCTTAGACAGTTAGAATCGATGTCAGTTTTCAAACATATACAGTCCATAGTTTTTTGAGTTTTAGCCGGTTTAACGAATAGTAATTTAATTATATGTAACTTGTAGAAAACGCTTTTTATTATTTATATATTTATATTAAAAGTGTTTGGTTTTTCAGTACAAAATTGCCTAAATTCATAAGAGAGAAGTGTTATTTACAAAAAATCTTGTTTTAAGTCATATGTGCATAAAATACATCTGAAGTCTATAAACAGTCGTTGTATTTTAAATTGTCTATAGATATATGGCCGAATACTATGCAACATGCTGCGAGGATCCCCGCTTGTTACAAAAATATTGTGTAATCCACAGATGTTCGTTTAAGTACGGGTGTCTTTTGTGCATGTGATTTGAATGTTTGTGAATACCCCCGGACACATAAGAGCATAACGTGGGGGTCGATTTTAAAGAAATAATTCTGCGAAGTACGTCACCCCTGTGAGAGAATAGGTAAAAACAACGAAATAAATGTAATTTTAATAAAAAAAAGTAATTTAAAACGTTTGAAGACAGTTATTGGATATTAGGCAATAGTAATTAAATATTAACTAGAATTTCATCAGCTTGTCAAATGAGGACACAAATAGGCCTGAATGACAACTTTGATAATGTTATTATTTTTTAAATTATGAAATATAGCACAAGTTAATTGCCTTATTTATGGATGTAATTCTCTAACGATTTGAGTAACCAGTGAGCTATAATTAATTACTAATCACGTACTTAAAAAAACTTTTCCATTGTTCATTTATTCTTTATTTCTCTCTCTCCTGTTTTTTATTGTCTATCGTGTAAACGATATAGTTGAAATTAAGCTCTATCGTTAAAATATTTCATTATTACAAAAAAAGTAAAGATGTTAGCATAACGATTTCCTATTATTATTCTAGCAGATTCTGAACGGTGTTTTTTCCTGCCCGATTATTATGATTATCCCTATACAACTACAAAGTATATTGTCCTGATTTACATTCACACCCCTATAGAATTGAGCATTAGTTTTCGAGTTCCGGCTCCATAGCCGTGTTATAAATTAATCGGTTTCAACAACAATATATTTGTTGCCGTGTATATTGATTTAGGTGTTTTTATCCGATACCAAGCCGTATCACGATGAGTCAATCAATACGATATATTATTATCTAGTAAGACAGAATAGCAATTTTAGGTAAACAGGTACATTTGAGTCACACTTTCATTCAATGTCTGCGTCACTGATCGGTATTCTTATTTTACGTACTATGTTCAGTTGATATGCAATTTATAATGCGCAATAACAAAAAAATATTGTTAAATTGATGACCTACATAAAATTTCCTTATCCGAACTTGTTAAAAATATTGTTTCTGTTTATATCTAACAATAATTATATGTTAGGAAACCTAAATAGACAATAATTAATTGTACATTATTATTAATTATATATTTTTTTAAATTATACGTTAACTAAAACAATATTTGTATTGCAAATATTGTTTTAAGAATAACGTATTTATATGGTAAAAAAATGATCTGTCAAATAAACTCGTCTAAATAGTTCATTTAACAAAAAAAAAAAACTCAAATCACCAAGCTTGCTTGCAACACCTATTCACAAATCACCGGGTTCTAAAAGACTAATTAATATACATTAAAAAGCCATCTGTTCAAACTCACTCAAATCAACTACGAAACTTTGAATGGTTTAAAGTTGCGACTCTTCTTTCAGACAATAACCGTAGTTTATTGATTCTATCGACATCATGACACGATGACGATAAGTAAGATGCGAGATGAGAAGAGCTAGATTTACATATTTCAGACTGTTTATAGTCAAAGAATAGAAGGGAAACTTGGACAATGATGTCTTAGCCAAAAGAGAAAACTATGGCTATCCGATATATCGCTGTGGCCGGCCTAGGAAGTGCTAGCGAGGCGATCGAACGCTTACCGCGTGGGCTGTTTCCAAGTGGCCCATAGCAAAGAGTCGTAGGAGGATTTGGGCACAGTGGGCTAGTTAAAATGGCTATTCAATACAATTTTAGCTCACCTTCCATGATCTCGACGGTCATAGCTCTGGAGACGACGTCACGGCTAGCCAGGTCCTTGGCGACAGGCGCGTAACGCTCCATGAAACGTTCTCCCTTCGCGTTGACGAGGAAACCTCCCTCACCACGACAACCCTCGGTCATCAAGCAACCAGCTCCGTAGATACCTGGTGGATGAGAAATAATATTGAATATTTGCTTTAGTGTGCTTCGTATCGAGTCCAATGCATGTTAATTTTCTTATCCTAGAAGTTTGCTACGGAGTAGTACGGAGATACTGCATTGTCTTTCTACACTGCGTTCAGGAGATCATCCATAGTACAGTCAGGACATATAAGTTTTAATGTTGTTTTGATCGGAAGTGTTTAATGCTGGTATAAAATAGTGTGATCATAAGAAAAGCTAATGCCAAAAACGATAGATTTACCTTCTTCATTTTTGTTGCATTTTAGCATTAACATATTAGCTTTATTTTACTATAATTGTACCGATTTTCAAGGTAAATGGGTCAAATGCGTAGCACTTTTAAGGGTGTATGTGTGCTATAAATAAGATGCATGTTTATTTTAATTAAACTTCTATTGAATGAGTTACTCTGAGCGCGATAAGAGCCAGTGTGATTAATGCATTTTTATGATTCGATTGATTGGACATGCTATACGAGTAAATGCCAAATAACCATTATAAGACCCGACAAGACTGATTTGATTTGTGGTTGCATATATAAAGATATTTGCTATGACCCGAGAGATGACTCCCAATTTTCAGTTGAATGGAAGGAACTAAAGCAAACAGCCTTTTAGAGACTAGATATTCAAAAGAGTACGCCATTTAAAAAATAATAATCTAAATGTGCACTGGAACGCAAATACATCGTCATCCCTTCCACAAAGTTTTAAACTAATCCAAGAAATATGTTAGCATGATACTATTGCATTCACAGCGTGATTGAGAGCGCTATGATAAAAAAAACAATGTTTACTTTCAATGTATATTTTAGTGGCTGATACGAATTTGGTGTATGGCCAACAAAACTTGGCTTGTTTGCGTAAAGCAAGTGTCATATGACGTGTGACGTCAGATTCGCGAAATTGTCACAACATGGGCAAAGTGTTACCTAAACAGGAAGTAAGCAGGAAAACGTGCGAGTGCCATCCATTGTTTCAATCCTTATTAAGCTAGTCTGTAGAATCGCATATTCATTCGTGATCAGATAATCATCAAATGGAGTCATAACAAATTAAATGAAGTGTACATAAGAATTACGAGTAAAATTAATTACTTTGTACCTACAACTTGATTCATGTTTGGTATAAACTTGTTATAAATCGACTCAAACGAGGTACACCAAATGAACTGTAATTGTGCGTAAACAAATAACAACAACATTTTATAGCTGATATTGCGTGTGTTATTTGATCAACCACATAACAAAGACCAACTATTTTCCGATTCAATAACCAGACAACAAAATATGAGTTATTTGAGCTACAAATATGATTTCACAGTTACAAATATGATAACTTAGGGTTTATTTATACAACTTGGACCCAAATTCTGCTATTTACAACGACCGATGAATCAATGAAATTTGGCTTAAAATCTTAAGCATTTTTCTCTATAATAATTGTAAATTCAGTACGGGACGGTACACTAAAGGTCAATAAAATTAACTTCCAATTATTGTATTGGCAAAAGGCTTAAGAGAATAGGAATAATTTCAAATTTAATCCAATTGCCAATCATTCATCGGCCATTGTAAAATAGGAGAATCGGAGCCCTGATAGCTCTTATATCACAAGTAGTAATTACTGGCAATGTACCCCTTGCATCATATGTCAGATTGAGTGTTAAGTTACTTCTGAAGGTCACTCACCAGTAGGGTGGAACTGTACGAACTCCATATCTTCGTTCTGCAAGCCAGCGCGTGCAGCCATAGCGGTGCCGTCACCAGTGCAGGTATGGGCTGAGGTGCAGCTGAAGTAAGAGCGACCGGTACCGCCTGTGGCCAGGATCGTGTTCTTAGCTTGGAACCTGGGTAAAAATAACACAGCGTTAATTTCAAGCTAGAAATATTTATTGACTTCTGGGCCACAGATTTCTGGCCAAAATTCTGGGATCATGCTAGGCTAACCTTAGAGACGAATATGTAGACTTGTCTCTTAAGTTTAGACTGATTTAAGACAATATGACCATTCGTGTAATTGTTTGTTAGTACTAAATACTATGAGTTTATTGGTATGCCTAGCAACAATTATTTTTAGTAATACTTAGTGCAAGCTGACATTAGTAAGTTCAAACTATTGTTTAGAAGTACCTATAGGGTAGACGTTTCTGAATTTCTTTTATAGGCGATAAGTTACTAGCAGACTTATTTTTCTAGAATAAATGTTCAATAGAAACGAAACCATTCGTCATGTTTAATTAAGAACATTCGATTGAATGAAAAATATAATCAAACGCCAGACATAGTTAATGCATTTCGCGCTAAGCGACAAAATGTATCGTTTAAACTTTACGTTTAATATCAGCCCAGTATGGAAAAATACTACAAAGATATTCTTATCTTTTGTTTGTTTCCAAAATAACAAAGCCAAAGTGAGATTAGCATTGCCGAATCTGACACATACTAGGTAGAAAACTAATTAAAATAACAAAGAAAAACAAGCCGCTATTTGTGTCGTCAACAAGAGTATGACGTAATGCGTATTTTTGTTGACTTTTCATTTTAAGTGCAAATAGACCATCCTTTTTGTTATTGAAAACTTCTAGACGGTTAAAACCAATTTCTTCACTGACATAAAATACTGTTACTGTGTAGTCTACAGTTATTTGTTTCATAAACTACGACGAAAACCTTCAAACGATGTGTTATAATATTTTTTGTAGTAATTCGTAAACAAATTGTTTTGTCTGCGTATTTTTTGCGAGTGTTATAGATAATAGTATACTACATTGTTGTACTTAAAAACAGACGAGAGACAGACAGTTTCATGCGATCCTTCATGTTTATGATATTCTAACTGTGTTACCAGAATAGGTTCAATGTACGTAAATTAGGATGATAAGAATATAGAACGATCACGTTTGTTTTGAATAGATAAACATGGTGGTTTTAAGCATAGAAGTCGCGAAAAAGAAATTCAAAATTACCTGAATTTATATGGGATTCGTAATGTATGTGATCTATATTGTAGTAAGCACCCATATAGAACCAGGTGAAACTAACTCTATTTGATCTGGACTTTTATTTAAAAAAGTGGATCAATTTTACACATTTCTATCGAATACGGACTCGTCATTTGCTATTTACAACTGTTTGCGTAAGGTCCGTATTATATCTATATACCAGACTTAGGTTTTTGAAGCTACGCATTTCGTATGAAAAATCAATAACCTGTCTGCTCTGCGCAGTTGACCTACTTCAAGGACAACTCGAAACGATGTTATGCTCTTTTCCTGAAGTTACACCGGTTCGTCTGATACAACTTACTGGCTAACTCTATGTTATATCTTAAAGTATCCGATCCGCAAAGAAGCGCAAGAAACAAAATGAAATGATGACCATGTTTTAAGGAAAAATATACGTATAAATATTAATGGATAATCGAAAAGATGATTGGATTATGTAAAGGGCGGCGTCGTCACGAAAGAGAATTATGGTTATAGAGCTGTGTGGGAGAAGATAATTTTAGCGCCTATCCCAAGTAATATGGGATAAGGAGGGGAAGACTTGTACGTCATGCAGTATCAAAAATGCAACATTCTCATTAATCTGTAACTCAATATGATAGAAAAGTGATAGTATAATGATGACCTATGTGTACTATTGGAATAGTACTCGGTCATATCTGGTCAACAATTCCATAGACTGAATCTCAGACGTAAGGGAATGTTATAAGATTGTGGCGACATTTGACATGCGCCGCAGTCAGATTATTAATTGCGCACTAAGTACTTATTACACTAATTAGCGTAACTACATGTATAGTCTAGATGAGAAATCTGTACTATGCACTCTAGGTATATTTCCTACTTTTAAGTATAGTGTCAGTCGACTATCTTTTTATGTGTTGCAAATATATTGCGTTTTTTTGTAGTACACCAATTTGACAAAATGAACGAGAAACATAATTTTAACAATATAATACAAAAACTTATTTTCCCATTTTTCAAAACAGTTTTAGAGAAGATTTATGAACATAGGCCCACCTTAATATTAACTTTATCTAAAACAATTAAATTTCAGTGCTCAATTCTGAAGACTTCCAAGTATATAATGTCTTACCTGTGCAGTGATCCATCTTCAAGGTTGATAGCGATGCAACCCTTGCAGACTCCATCCTCCATGAGAAGGTCCAGGGCGAAGTATTCGATGAAGTATTCACAGTCGTATCTCAAAGACTGTCCGTACAGTGTGTGCAGGAGAGAGTGACCCGTCCTGGGAAAGGAAACGAAATTATAATACACAGTCGACTGAACAAACATGTTTGAGGATTCAGATAACAACTTTTTTTTATAAATAACATTTATTTTGTGTTTATTTCAACTCAACATTCATAGCTCACATCAATTTTGCAAATATAGATAATTTTCCATACCTGTCAGCGACGGCACAGCATCTGTGAGCCTGGCCACCTTTTCCGAACTTGAGGGATTGTCCTCCGAAGGCTCTCTGGTAGATCCTACCTTCAGGAGTACGGGAGAACGGCATGCCGTAGTTGTCCAGCTCGATGACGGCATGAGGAGCCTCGCGGGTCATGTAGTGGATAGCATCCTACGACAAATAACGAAGATACGGTTTAATTTATTAATAAGCAAGTACGTATGTATAAAGGCAAATGAGCAATGAAGGTAAATGTCATTATCATCT
>NW_020800379.1:0-21870 GCF_003590095.1 Trichoplusia ni | reverse complement strand
GTTTTATAGATGAGGTACATGAAGTGCAGCCAACGTCAAGCGGTAGTGAATATTAGACGAACAAAATTGTTATTGAACAACCAGGTTCTTCATTGGCTTCTAACAAAATCTTGACCTTGCCACAGAGGACTATTAGAGGTAAGAATAAACATTGTTGGTCAACTTCAAAGTCCACGAGGCGTAGCCGAGTCTCTGCACTGAACATTGTCAGATCTCAAAGAGGTCCGACGCGTATGTGCCGCAATATATATGACCCACTTTTATGCTTCAAACTATTTTTTACTGATGAGATAATTTCGGAAATTGTAAAATGGACAAATGCTGAGATATCATTGAAACGTCGGGAATCTATGACAGGTGCTACATTTCGTGACACGAATGAAGATGAATCTATGCTTTCTTTGGTATTCTGGTAATGACAGCAGTGAGAAAAGATAACCACATGTCCACAGATGACCTCTTTGATCGATCTTTGTCAATGGTGTACGTCTCTGTAATGAGTCGTGATCGTTTTGATTTTTTGATACGATGTCTTAGAATGGATGACAAAAGTATACGGCCCACACTTCGAGAAAACGATGTATTTACTCCTGTTAGAAAAATATGGGATCTCTTTATCCATCAGTGCATACAAAATTACACTCCAGGGGCTCATTTGACCATAGATGAACAGTTACTTGGTTTTAGAGGACGGTGTCCGTTTAGGATGTATATCCCAAACAAGCCAAGTAAGTATGGAATAAAAATCCTCATGATGTGTGACAGTGGTACAAAGTATATGATAAATGGAATGCCTTATTTGGGGAAGAGGAACACAGACCAACGGAGTACCACTCGGTGAATACTACGTGAAGGAGTTATCAAAGCCTGTGCACGGTAGTTGTCGTAATATTACGTGTGACAATTGGTTCACCTCAATCCCTTTGGCAAAAAACTTACTACAAGAACCGTATAAGTTAACCATTGTGGGAACCGTGCGATCAAACAAACGCGAGATACCGGAAGTACTGAAAAACCAGTCGCTCCAGGCCAGTGGGAACATCGATGTTTTGTTTTGACGGACCCCTTACTCTCGTCTCATATAAACCGAAGCCAGCTAAGATGGTATACTTATTATCATCTTGTGATGAGGATGCTTCTATCAACGAAAGTACCGGTAAACCGCAAATGGTTATGTATTATAATCAAACTAAAGGCGGAGTGGACACGCTAGACCAAATGTGTTCTGTGATGACCTGCAGTAGGAAGACGAATAGGTGGCCTATGGCATTATTGTACGGAATGATAAACATTGCCTGCATAAATTCTTTTATTATATACAGCCATAATGTCAGTAGCAAGGGAGAAAAGGTTCAAAGTCGCAAAAAATTTATGAGAAACCTTTACATGAGCCTGACGTCATCGTTTATGCGTAAGCGTTTAGAAGCTCCTACTTTGAAGAGATATTTGCGCGATAATATCTCTAATATTTTGCCAAATGAAGTGCCTGGTACATCAGATGACAGTACTGAAGAGCCAGTAACGAAAAAACGTACTTACTGTACTTACTGCCCCTCTAAAATAAGGCGAAAGGCAAATGCATCGTGCAAAAAATGCAAAAAAGTTATTTGTCGAGAGCATAATATTGATATGTGCCAAAGTTGTTTCTGACTGACTAATAAGTATAATTTGTTTCTATTATGTATAAGTTAAGCTAATTACTTATTTTATAATACAACATGACTGTTTTTAAAGTACAAAATAAGTTTATTTTTGTAAAAGAGAGAATGTTTAAAAGTTTTGTTACTTTATAGAAGAAATTTTGAGTTTTTGTTTTTTTTTAATAAATAAATAAACATAAATAAATAGTTTGTTGAATTTATTATTAGTATGTAAGTGTAAATATAATAAAACTTAATATCTATTCAAATTAATAAATAAACCTCGATATACAGACCGATAAAACACATGCGTCAATTTTACGCATGATTATCTTTAACGTACGTCACAATATGATTATCTTTCTAGGGTTAAAAACGTATGTATTAATGTTCACGTGACTTAAAAGCCGCGCGGCAGTCGACACCGGCACGTTGGATTCGATACATAACTATAAATTGAAGAGTCGTTGATAGTGCCAGCCAACTGGCAATCGGCATTCGTTCCCTGTGTCTGCTGCTATATAAATTATACGTTTTCGCTGTGTTTACAGCTGACGTCGAAACAATTTCGGACGCTCACAGACGCAACTGTCTTTCCGCGGTCAGCGAGAAAAATGACTCGCATTCTGACCCACAAGATATTTAAAGAAGAAACGTCTACCCGTCTGTCCTCATATGTTGCAACTCATATCTTACCGCAATAAACGAGTTTATCTTGTCATAAAAACCACGTTTTTTCGCGCGTGTATTTAACCTCTAGTTCCCTAAGTCGCTCACGTGTTTGTTGTATATTTCTTGTGAAGCTTCACGAGTGAGCACGAGATATTTACGTGGAGGCGCGTGGGCGTGGCGTCCTCCATCAGTAAGCAACACAACGCGGCCAGCATGTAAACTTTAAGCTTTCAGTTTGATTCAGTTCTCTTCTAACTATGTACGTGTTTGTTATTAAAGTTAGATCCAGACTCAAAGACGCTCCTTGGAAAACGGCACGTACGTGGGATATACTGAAATATTAAGCAGCTCCAACTGCCCGCTCGGTTCGATGCCCACTCGAGTACCTACGTGTTATGAGTTCACTGATAAAACTTATATACGAAGCGCACATCAGTTATTTTTGAAAATCTTACTAAATCTGGAAGTACCTCATATTTTTAATGATTAGTAGATTATTTTCTAGATTTACAATTATTAACTTTAACATTAATGTGGAATGAAAAAGTTGAAAGGTCATAAGTAATCTAAAATGGTTTGAGAATCGAAGCATATACAAATGTAAATCCGATACAAACAATCACTGATAACAGCGGAATACTGGTCAGTAGGATTATCTCTGCATCATGCAGATAAAACACTATCACGCCAATTTCCAGAAACGAATACCTTATGGCTGTGAATATAGTCTGCAGATACGCATCACAACTTTCTAATCACACATTATTGTCATGAAATAGATCTGTCATAATTATTATCAGATATCTCCGAGAAATGTCGAGTATGTACGAGTGGTCAGAAGTATTCACTAGCGCCCGATAAGACTTGATAGTGCCACTCCCAAACTTGTTTTTACTATGACAGGAAGTTTGTCACAGTACATGTGCGCGTGTTAACTGTTCACGTTATTCCCAGTCTTCGTATTATGTCAAAGTGAACTTTAAAGTACTTTAAACCTCGCCTGGTAGAGTCACGTGGTTGTAAATTCGATCTTTTTGCTTGCGCCCCTCATGGACATTGTTGTGTAAAGGCATGATTGTTGTTATACTTTTTCGTGGAGATAAAGACGCGAATCGATGATAAAACAACTCACAAATACTATACATTATCTTTTTTATGAAGAAATAAATGTAGAGCACGGAGATTGAGTTGAAATATAAAAAGTTGCATAAGCATAGGTCAACGTTAAACACTTACTCATAAAATTACGAATGTGATTGCAGTATTACCGTTGTTCTTAAAGACTACTTTGACACTTATTGATACTCTATTACCTGTCATACATCGTAAACAAGATTTTATGCATGTACAAGTAATTGGTAAACGTAAAACAGGCGATAAATCAGCAATTTTATGACTTATGACAATAAGAGGAAGTTGCAAACTGTGTTCACAGCTCAGCCGTAATTTTCTTCGTATCAATTTCCGTTTACCTTTGCTCGACGGTCTAGCTTATCACACTAGCTTAACATTAATGAAAGAAACAACTCAACTAATTGGGTTTTTAATCCTAATTCACGTTTAGGATCTCTATCAGTGTAATGAGAATCACAAAAGGATAATCCTTGAGAATAACACGAGAATTAAGATAAAATTCTTTAATGAAAAGCAATTATTAAGATAACAGCGCAATTTACAAAGAGATAATTTAAACGATCCGTCAACTTGTAAATATTCTAATTAAGCATATTCATTTAACTAATAATTATGAACAACTAGGTTTTACTCGCTGTTATTTAATTGACAGTGAAAAGTACGGAATCTTCTGTCTTAGAATTGAAAGAATATTAATTTTTTATATTAGTTAAGAACACAAGAATATTTAAAAACAAGTCCTATTCTATTCTACCGTTATGTATTCACAATCTGTAACCAGATATTGCGACTATCCAATATATATTGTGAAAGTCTGTTCGAACCATTATTTCAATGATAGGTTTACAGTAACAGGTAAAGCGTCCATTTTCTTTCTCTTTATTTCAATGTGTTTCTGGACTACTGCCAGGTTCCGCTTGCTTGAAGGAAGGTCGTGCGTGCATTAGCATGTTTGAGACCAGTTTCTTTAGATATATCGCTTTGCACGTTCTTAAATCTTTTTCGTGAATTCGAGTCCTTACTTTACAGGTTGCAAATTGAAGGAAATGTAAACAAGAAAGGACATTTAGGGTACACGTTAATGTCGCAAAGGTTGAACTATAGATATTCATGATAAGATATAAGAGTCTTCAGTTATTTAAGAAATGACGCTGCTAAGTAAACCTTACCTATCGAGTCAAACGAATGGAAAATGTTTTGAGGATAAATCTTTATGAATAATATGAAGTATACAGGACTTACATCATTTCATGTTTTCCATATAGATAACGAATGAATACGGGTCGTAGTTTAAACATTATTTAATTAAAGTTTTCAGTGCTATTGATATACACAATTTATTTACTGCGATAATTAAAGTCAAGGCTTTAGCACATCGCAGACACTAAACTCACACACACACGCTTTCAAACTGTATAGCAGCTTACACCGACATTTATCTACATGTAAACATGTGTGTCTAAACGCACAGATAAACAGTAAACCTAACACCTTGTGGCGGGCATTGCACTTTTCACAAGAAATATAATCATCAATAGTATTGAATCTTATGCAACGTTTTGTAATTACTTCAGCATACAAGACGACAAATACGACATGTATTACGACATGTATCGGTTAATCGGAATTTCCTTGAAATTTCCCAAATTTAATTGTTTTTTTTTTCTTCTATTTCAGCAACGCTTATCACCGCAACTGCGGGTACCTGCTACGGCTGGCCCTCACCTACATTACCGTACCTACAGTCACCTGAGAGTAAGATACCAACTTCACACGACGAGGGATCATGGATAGTCTCGATAATGATCCTGTGCTCAGCGTTGACGCCGATCCCCTCCGCCTACTTCGCGGATCGGTTTGGGAGGAAGACCACGCTGCTCCTCGGAGCGGTGCCCTTCATCCTCGGGTGGATCCTGGTGATCGTGGCCAAGTCTGTTGCTGTCCTGTACGTGGCGCGCATGTTCTCTGGCCTGGGCTACGGAATTGTCTACACAGTTGCTCCAATGTACACAGGAGAAATCGCTACCAATCAAGTTCGAGGCGCTCTCTCTACACTCATCACGTTAATGAATAAAGTGAGTATCACGAAGTCAATACCACATTTATGAACCCCGTTTATACAATATCGAGCTATCTGTGCACATCGAAACGAATCGTATTCAACCTAGAGGCACATTAAAAAACATGAGCCAATTGCCAGTCAGGTGTTAATAAATAATTCATTACCCTAATGGGTTAGTTCAGTACCAACAGCGAACGTACAAAATTTAGATACAAATTAGTTATAAAAAGATCTATCAATAAATAACGATAGCCGAGTTTTTGTCATAATATGAGAGCTCTGTTTACAAGTGATCGATCAATGTCGGCTATAATGACGCAGCAATTGATCAAGTTCAATGAAATAATTGAGTAATTCCATCTCATTGCAATTATTCACTCAGGATAAGTTTAACTAATGGACGATATCCTTCGCGACGTAATAAGCTATTCCAATTATGTCTTTCTCATGGAGCACAGTCTGCTTATCGCAGCGTATTTACATATTCCATGCTCTGTTGCCTATTTCATAAGCTCGCTTTCTGCTTTTAGAGTTAGATATGCGATTTCTAAATGATATTCGTGGAACCGCTCGGTGTACGGTGTGGACGTACTTGTAACCAACAGTGTACAGTTTCCTTGTTAGTGCATTGCACTATATACATTACGTTCATCTTGTTGTATCGACGATGGTACTCAGAAATTCTCCAGTATACAACTGAAGCACGTATTCTGTATCAGTATGTGGAGTATTGTTAGAAAGTTTAGAACTTAACTAGCTAAATCAGTACCCTGCTAAATAGTTACAGCTCAAATCGTAATGATTAAAGTGTAATGAATAATGATCAATTACTAGATTTATAAAATTAAAGATAAATATCAAATTAATCACTCTCGTATCATTACTACAACATACTCGTGGCTTCTCCAATCATACACCGAAAAAAAATAAACGCAATAATATTTTTTTATCGTGCGCCACAAAATGTTCACGTGATAAGACTGATATTACCATAAACACATTATACGAACACACTAGGCCGTCACTATTAGTTACAGAAAATTAAATTGCTCGCGAGGACACACAACGTCCTCGGAATTATGTTGGAGAGTCATTTCGTACCATTTACAACATCACTGTCCAGGCCTTTAATCAGAAGTTATTCACCATGAATACCATGATCGTATATGACAACAATTTATTTCCCATTGTATGTTCTATTTGCACGTAATTAAGACAACGTGCACACGAGCCTCCGACATGAAACGTGACTCATTACCACAATTACGCAGTCCGCATGGTTTCCCGCAATTCATATAAGCTCGAAACGTCTGCAATCATGTTTATAAATATTTAGTTTATATACATCTTAATGAGCTGACGTAAGCCTGTTGCAATCTTTTGAAGATTAGAATGCATTCACAAATTATACAATAGAGCATTACTCATATTACGTTAATTGTGGAATTATTAGAAAACCTAAAATATTTTTTATCGTCACAGTCGTACAACCTCGTTATCATATCAAGTAATGATGTAACCTCTATTGTATATGGATGCAAATGAGTAAAGTAAACGTTATAAACTCAAGTGCCAAACTAATTTCTCATTGTATTTTTCCAGGTCGGAATTCTTGCCCAGTACTGCATCGGTCCGTTTCGTGTCGATGCAGACCCTCGCCGCCATCAACTTGATCCTGCCCATCACATTTGTTATTACCTTCATCTTTCTGCCCGAATCTCCTTACTACTACTTAAAGTTCGAACAGAGTGAGAGGGCTGAACGTTCCCTTAGAAATCTACGTAGTGGTGATATAAGAACTGAACTCAAAAGCATAGAATTAAACGTTCAAGAAGATATGAAGAACCGTGGAACTTGGAGCGATTTGATAACTGAAGCCACCCAATAGAAAAGCTATGTGGATCACGCTGGGAGTGTTTACTATACAACAGCTGTGTGGCAGTGCCGCTGTCGTGGCCTACGCTCAAGTCATATTCAACTGCACCGCCAACCCAAGTGCCACCACTATACTTCCTAACGGCACAGTATTAGAAACGGCTGGCGGCATAGGTCCCATGGAGCCCTACCAAGAGTCTATCATTCTTGGATGCGTTCAAGTCGCCACTTGCGTCTTATCCGTAATACTCGTGGACAGAGTGGGCAGGAAGCCACTTCTCTTACTATCAGCTCTAGGAGTGGGGCTCATGAACGGTACAATTGGTACATATTTCTACTTCGATCACGTCAACAAGGCCGCCGTGTCACAACTTCACTGGTTGCCGCTCGCTGCTCTGCTCTGCTACATCGTGTGCTACGCTATTGGTTTATCGACGGTACCCTACGTCATCATAGGAGAAATGTTCCCGACCAACGTCAAGCTGTACGCTTCCTGTATCGCTCATATCTACACTGGCATCTCCATGTTCACAGTCCAAAAACTATTCCAGGTGAGTTTGCTTTGAGTGGTACTATCCAAATATGAGATTTTGATGCAGGAGAGTGAAAATAAATCAAATAGAGTAAAATAACAAAGTCCCATTTATCAAATATTTTTGTACATACGAAAATTATAAAGTAATATTTACAATATCAATATAAACAATAATATCCTAATACAAGCACTTTATTTTTTATAAATTTAAAAAAAAAATATTTCCTGTATACAATACATATTCGGTGATGAATCGTCTCTAATACGAAGTTTACTTTCCAGGTGGTAAAGGACGCGTACGACATCTACACAGTATTCTGGGGCTTCTCGGCGTTCTCGCTCCTGGGGCTGGTGTTCATGCTGGCGGTGCTGCCGGAGACCAAGGGCAAGTCGTTCGCGAGCATCCAAGCGCAGCTGAAGCGCGAGGTGGCGCGAGACAACGCTAAGAAACTCGCCACCGTCGAGTACTGAGCGTAGGCTCGACACCGCCCGGATAAGTTCTCACTAGTTTAGCATAAGCTTTACTTTAATGTGTTTTAAGGGATCAAGCAAGTTGGAATGACAGTTAAGGATATTGATACTTAAAGTTTAATATACTTTAGCATAGTATAGTGTAACAACGTACAGTTTTGTATAAAGTATTGTAGACACTATTACAAGAGTAGCCTATGTAGGCACAGTAGAGGGAGGATGGTGGGCGCCAGTAGGGTCGTGCCGGAGAAGGCGGTGAAGTCCTCGGGGTCGTAGTGGGCCGGCAGCGAGCGCGAGCGGATCACCTCCGAGTACAGCTTGGCCGAGTGCTTCGCCGTACGAGTCTTGTTCGGACTCTTGAAATCAACCAGATACAGACCGAAGCGGGACCTGCAAATGCATTTACAACTGTGAAAAGAGTGAAATTAGACATTTCTGACTGATTCACGTGTTTTATTTCACACCCAACAAGAAACTTCATTGCATCTTCCTCTCTAACATCGAACCTTGAATTGAAGTATAAAATAAAAAGAGACACCTGTCTATGAGATTTACAGTAGAAAAACATGGCAACATAATCGTAACTCATCAAGATAATTTACTTTATAATAGCAGTTAAAAAAAATAGGTTATCAACAAATCATGGCCTTAATGCCTTTCACACTAAATGATTAATTGCAACATTTATCACGAGGACAAGGCGAAAAATAATAATATTGTTTGGCACGTTATTCAAATGTCAACTTTTAAATGGACAGGCTAAACGGTCTATTATATTCCTCGGTAGAAAAACCACATTATTAAAGTAGTAATGAGGATAATTACAAAGTTAGAGAAGTGAAACGAATTGCAGCCAACAATGGTCATTACACCAGATTTATCGTTGCACGAGTCGGTAAACTTTTTAAATCCGTCTCACGGTGATAAGAAATTTTCCGCTGCATTTCTGGTCTTATTTTATATGACTCGCATTTCTAAATTAAACGTAAACCAAACGTAAATCATAAACATCGATAATGTTTATGATTCCGAAGGGCTTCCGAAAGATATTTAATTTCTCACGTGATTAGATAACGAGGAATCAAACGGAAACAAACACACATAAGTAAATATTTTTTTTGACCACTTGTTTTCAAAAAGTATGCAAATACCAAGGTATAAATAGTAGTGAAATAATAAATACATACTTCATCAATCGTCTACGCTTAACGATTTAGAGAAAATATAAAAAGGTATTCAGTAATTAGACATCAAATTTATAGAACCAGGCTATGAATGAACACAAACTTTAACTCTTGTTCTATTGTAAATATAACAACAGACTTTAACAATTTTATACTGCTTCAAAATAAATTATGCACGGATAGCCGAGTATTGGCTACACAATGGCACACCAAGAACGCGACGTGTCAGGGTTTCGATCCCCAGCTGAGGCTGGATATCTTTGTGAATTCGAATTGTATGTTTGTGAAAACCCATGCGTCACAAGGATTAAATTCCAAATAAAAAAAAAAGGTAGCAGAAAAGGAGTTTCAAACTTAGCTTAACATAGATAAAAAAATGTTTACGTAAGCAGAATCCTTGTGGGGGTCAATTAAAATTAAATTAGACGTATATCAAGATAGCAAAACGATAATTAGGTATTATTAAAATATAATTAGGCTCATAATGGATTAATTAATAACCATTGTTGAGGTATTTGATAAGACAGTGAAAATTGGATTTATAATGCGATGCATCACCAAGGGGAAAACTGGCGTCAAAATAACTTAACTTTAACGTGACTTAAATGAAATCTTACTTCAATTTACTCCATTAAAGAAATCTAAATATTTTGTAAATAGGTAGGTAATTAATGGAATTAGGTGTCACGCATAAAGTCCATAACATTGTTTCCTTTAGCCGAAACCGACATTGTCCACAATCACTTATAAATAAAATTGCAACTTTTAAGACATTTATACAAACAGTTGAGTGAAGCGAAATATTAAGAAGATATTAATGTTAAATATCGATATTAAACACCGAAAATACTTGTAAAATTATTAAACTCTAAATTCAACGCACGCGAAATTCTCGGACATAACCTAAATTGTTTAAAACGCCCTAAAGGCATACCTCTATCTAATACCCTCCACTAATGAAATGCGATGCAGTATTTTGGTCTTGTATGCATAACTTTGCATCTGACTGTACTTGTGCCTGTAAGCCTATTTCAGCGGAGAGAATCTTGTTTGCAATTCAAACAATGCACTTTGCAGCTTAAGCCCTGGACAATAGGTTTTGAATACCGACCCTAAATATTGTACTGTTTATAGCTTGGAGCGAAGTATCTTACTAAGGCTTGAATAAGTGATTCTGTGAAAATATGTATTAAGAAATAAAATTAAAGGCCTCATACCTTATTTCATCGTTATTAAGGGAAATTATTATGAGTAAACGTTGATGGAAATATGTACTCAAAGGTTTGAATTTACAAGTCTAATCATAAGAACCTTTCCTGTCTTCGATAACTATTACAGACACCTGGTCTTCTAAGAAATACCTAAATAGTGAAAAAAAATACGGCGAACTATCAAAACAATGTTTCGACATTTCGATAAATATGTTAATTACTTCTGCGGTGTACCAAAGTACGTCGTACTTAATTAATATAATATGTTGAGGCAAAAGACCAGAAACTAAATGAACGGGAAACTACTGGGTGTGTGGAAAACCCTCTCGTTGCATTTAATTAGTACATAACTGTTAAATTCAGGCACGCCGTTGTCGCAGTTTAGAACTGAGTTCTATTGTCTGTTAAGCGTTATATCCTTGCACCAGCTAGACAAATGATATCACATTGATGAAAATTCAGATAGGAACTATGGTATACTGCAAGCGATGAATAGAAAATTTGTTGATACGACCAGCAACAGTAGTCGGTTAACACAACCTGAATTTACCAAATCATAAACAATCTTTAAAAAAAAACCAGTACGGGAAGTAAAAAAACAAAACTGAAACGATATTATCATATCGGCTAGGTACTGTCAAAAGGCGGTCTATTTGTTCTCAAGTGCTGGTTTATTTGGGAGTCCTCTGTACTTTTATTTAATAATTAGTATTCAGATTTACTTCGTAATATCTGGTCAACCTAATATCCTAGAGGGGTACAACGAGCGGTCGCTAAGAACGAATAATTTTAAATGCATAATCGTCGCCCAGAAAAAAAAATGCTCATAAAAGTCAACAATATAACGAGGATTTTTTTTATTAACTACTAAAGGTTCCGCTTTCAAACAAAAATAATTCACCGAAATTGTATCCCAAATCTTGGAGTCATCGATGTATACATAGCTAATAAATACTAAATTGGTGAAACCTTACAAAGAGGCTTTACACGATAATTTCAATTTTTGACACATAATTAAAAAAATCTAAACACAATTTTTTACATCGGTCGTTAACCGACTCCTGCTGTTGACTGTGCTTATAACTATGATGGACATAATATTGTTTTCACTCTAGGATTTTATTTTTATCATGCTGATAACAAAACTTATTCGAGATAGTTGATGGTCATCGACCTAAGGTTGGTGAAAATTTACTTTGAAGCTTTTAGATTATAACTCAGATGTTAAGGGTGGGTTTCAACTCCCGATAAAACAAGACTTGCGTGCCCCAGATTTAATAATCAATTTAAGTCTTAAAAAAGTTCTGGCTAGAAATATATTTTAAATAGAACTTTTTAATTTTATATAACAAAACTGAATTCCAAGCCAAGACCTCTCTGGAATTGAAAAGTGTACGAAAACTATTTTAGCCAAACCTGACAAAAACAAAGGAATCAGATAATAGATATGTTATCTACGCTTTAGACCACACGAATATAAACAAATAGATAGTCTAGTTAGTAAATGATATCGATATTGGATCAGCCAGTACAATAACACATATTAAAACAAACTACTAATTGTTGACGCCAGTGACATCTAGTAACAGCGCAAGAAACTAAAAATATGAAACCTCTTTGTTAGAGTTTAGATCATTCACAACAAACATAGATGTAACTTAAGTATAGCTCAAGAGATGTCGCTGTTAGTCGCATGATGGACCCATCATAAATAATAATAAATTGTTATTAGTTATGCCACCTTCAATAATTAGTCGTTTTAAATGGACGTCCATTTAATCTGACAGTTATTAGTTCAAGGTATTGTCATCGATGGGAAAAATACAGAGATAAACGTAAATAGTTTTTTATACTTCGGGTTTATTTACGTCAGTACGTCAGTACTCATCATTATCTATGCAATTGAATGTATGAGTCACGCTGAAACTTGCCAAAATTGACTTGAACATGACGTCACAAAGAGATGAATATTTTACCATATAAGTACAATACAAACACACATAAAACCATAACTATTAGTCTATAGACTTGGTTTTTACCTAGCGAAATAATAATAAAGGACTTTCACAAAATAGAATGAGCAATAAAACAGGTAACAATAAGAAATAAAAACCTAACCTTAGAGAACCATAGGATTTTCCGTACCGATAACTTATTTATTACTTCCAGTAAATATTTAACCAAGTGTATTATTTCAGTGACCGGAACCAAAAAACCAACAATTAAGTACAACTCTACTTTTTGCTTATTATCTACTTTAATACTTTGATCTTATCTTATCTTTCAAGTGCGCCTTAAAATGTGACGCAGTTTAGTCATATTGACGTTAGCCTGACCTACGTCAATGTTAGGTATGTAGGAGAAAAAGCGATCTAGACTCCGATGAAGACCTTGAGATCTATAGCAGTCTGTGCCTACAGTTCAACAGTACCATTAAAACTCTTCGGTATTTACGTACATAGAGATAAAATACATATAATGAACAGTTATTGTGTATTGTAATTACCTGCTTTGGTAAAACAATTCACTTTTATTAATGCGTTTCCAGAGAATAGGTTACGTTAAGACAAGTTTAAAGAATACAAACAAGTCTTTAAAAGGTATCTGATTTGCTTAAAAACCGGTCTTAGTGCGAATCGGACTTGCGAAACTGAATGTTCCGTACGAATCGGCTAAAGATTTACAAGTCGGTTGGGTAACCAATAAATTTGTGGTCACCCAAAATCCAATTTGTTCTCCACCAGCATAATTATTTTAACTGTCTAGCTGTCACGGTTGATGAGATGCGGCCTGGTAACGAACGCAAAGGCAGATAGACTGACTGACAGCCTTTAGACACAAAACCCTTAAATAATATTGTTTTAAAGTTATTATTGTAACGAGGACATCATTTACCGATGGTTTAGAAAATCGAAAACGAGAATAAAGAATGACTTCAGATATTTTTTGTATTAATCGATCTATGTTTGTTCATTGACTCTCGTTGCCAACCATACTTAGCTATTTTTTTATACATTTATACTTTTTTTAGACATTCAAAGTCATCATTATTCAAATAGTTTCAACTGAGCGAATCATCATCTTGCGCAAATGTATGCAAAAATAAAATATTTGTATTTCCTTACAAGATGTTACACCATCCTGACACTAGCTACACTTAATCACCATCCTCATTTGAAATATAATAGAAAAACCGGCACTAGCCAATGTCCATGCCCTATGTTACTATACAATTACGTTTTTTAATTTTCGTCGATGCTATTGAAGACATTGAATTTTGTATGAAAAACTACACAAAAGGAATATCGTTATCGCACGTAACGTGATCTAACTGCCTTGCGTATGTGGGGTCAAATTCCATTGCTTTTTTGCATTCCTTATGAACTTTTGATCCCTGGGCAAAACGGAGAGATACGTCTCTAACTGCAACCTACCCTACCCCATACCAGACACCACAGAAATCATAGCGACCTACCGTGAAGTCATCAAATTGTCTTTATCCTAGCTTGGATAAGACGAACATTTTTTATGTCTAAATTCATCAGCAGTTATCCAAAGGTATACTTACACGTATCCATCGTCCATTCGAAGTTATCCATCAAACTCCAAGCGAAGTACCCTTCGACAGTGCTCTTGTCTTCATGAATAGCATGAAGCAACGCGTTCAGTAATGGCTGTAGTACGAAACTCTAGCTTTGTCTTCAAGCCCGCTGAAGTCAGCGTAACCATTCTCAGTGACTATTATGGAACGTTTGTTTGTAAGTTTTCGTGATCCATTTTTAGAAGACGTCTGAAGCCGAATGGCACTACCTGAAAGAAATGAAGAGGTATTTTTATCTAATAGTATTTTTTTTAAAACGTACAGCCCGAAAAATGGATTCGATTTTGTAAAAAGAATTGGCAAACGTTGAAAAAAGAAACAAAAAAGCAAATATAACGAACGTTCTAAACTTGAATGCACGGTCTATTTTCTTTCTTTGTTGCTAATTGAGTACATGTGAACTCAAAAGATATGTAGTATATTAGGTGCTATATAAACAAGTTTACATAAATCTTAATATTATTTAAACTTTTTTAATTATATTGTATGGTTCAACACACCGAACAAGGTCAGTGAAGATCGTAAGATATTTACAGATACAAAACTTCTTTTTTACTAGCTTTATTACTTTTTATATGCAGAAAATGGTTTTATATCAACTTGTAGATGCTATTTATTTACTATTTCGAAAAAAACTACGTAACATATTTTTGACATGTTTAAGCCTCGTGACAAGACAACATTTGACACGCGGCATGTTCTCAACAGCCGTAGGGTGTTTTGTTTAAAAACGTATATAACAGTCATAAGCAGCATGTTGCGCATCTCGTTGCACGTGATGTTATGCAACGTGTTACACTACTTGTATCCAACGTCTTTAACAAGCTTAATAAAACGTCCAAATTAAACTGAAATTCGTACGTCCCTGGAAACTACCACCACATACAAGATTTCTGTAGTTGTGAAAATGAGACAGCGCTCTACGTTAAGCTGTTAAGTCTCGCTCGACAACTGCAACATTACTTTAAAAACGGTGGAGGTAGGTTGTAGGTAGGGTAATCCTCTATTTTCCTACTTATGCACAACCAAAAAAATATTTAATTTACCTTAAGCCACGACGATGACGAATCAGAAGGCCACTTAGGATCCTGCACTCTTACAATACCAACATCGTTTGCATGCGACGGTATAGCTCCTACTTCTCCGTCAGCCATGGACAACAAATACGTAGTGTAGTGGTTTAAGCCAAAGAAGTCGGCTGTTCCCTTCAAGTAGTTCACTTCTTCAGGTGTGAACTTCGGGAGACGAGACCTGGTGTAGTTCTGTTTGCAGACTCTTCTCGTCGACCAGCTTTATGAGCTCCTTGGGATAGTTGCCCTCTTTGGAGTAGACGGGGTGGCGCATACCAGCCAAGCTGAAGAAATAAATAAAATTAATTTATAGACTCATGTTAAAAAAACCTCTGACATTAAGGACTCGGGTGAAGCATATAATGTGGATCACACCAATGCTTGTCCTACGCGGGGATCTAACTTGCGACTTTGGAGTGGTGATCACATATTACTGGGAATGTCAAAAAGTTATCAGATCTAATAATAATAAATGCGGACAACATCACATACATTGTTCTGAACCCAAAGTAAGTTGCTAAAGTTGCTTGTGTTATGGAATTCAGATACAACGAAGGTACCACAAACACCCAGACCCGAGACAATGTAGAAATGTGAATTTTTACATTGACTCGACCGGGGATCGAACCCGGGACCTCAGAGCTAGCGACACCTTGAAATTGGTGCGTACGCCACTCGACCACGGAGGTCGTCAAATGCAGAGTCCGGCTTTTGACTCTCCACACGCTGAATCTACAGGGCCCAACTTCACAAGTTCTACTACTTAGCCAACGTATTTGGCATGTCTAATACCATTAGAGGCTTTACAAAAAAGTTATCTACCTTCATTATACATATTTAACACGTACGTATTTTTGGACATAACATGTCTACTGTTTACAATATCGTTTAGACTGAATCAATTTTAGATCTTTCATGCTTATCTAAAAGATATATGATAACATGTATAGTTTCAAGTCTCTTGTCTCTCAATATTTGTTTTAATGCTGTTGTTTGCAGTATCTATTATTTTGCAATAGTATAGTTATTTTATGGTTACGTACATTGAGTTCCTTCCTCTTAATCAGCATCTGTCTGATTACTATTCAAAACATTATTGTTTTGTGTGACAGTATTAAGAATCGTATCCCTCCCAGTTACATCATCAAGATTTACAGAAGTATTTATAGCAATTATATGTTTTACGCTTTACTCATGAGTATCTATAGAAATTGCCTAACTAGTTTTGGTAACCCCGTCGCCGTAATAGTTACCTAATGATGGAGGACTTCGGTTGGGTTCGTAACTAGTCGGGCAATCTCGATAAATACGCTCTAGTCGTTTATACATAAAAAAATAGGAATTATACCAATGTTAATTTAATAACCAATAGACGGGCCTGTTGGTCTAGTGGTTAGCGACCCTGACTGCTATACCGGAGGTCGTGGGTTCGATTCCCAGGACAAATGTTGTGTGATGAGCATGATCATTTGTTCTGGTGTCTGGATGTAATTTTCCTATAATATGTATGTATTTAGAAATATATAAGTAAGTTTACCAGTTGTCTGGTTACCATAACATGAGCTCTGCTTAGCTTGGGATCAGATAACCGTGTGTGAGTTTTCCCAGGATATACCATATATTATATTATATAAGTAATTTTTGGTACCAGATATTTTCGTGAAACCTTAGAATGAATATTTAACTGAAAATATCAATAATAACATAATTTTCTTGCTATTGATCTAGAGCACAATGACATTGCAGCGAGTCTGTATGTATGACCTTTACAAAACTTTGTTAATAGCAGTATACTTTGTGAATAGGTACATATCATGCAGACGTAAGCGATTTACTAACAAATACTTTTGAATGTACGACAAATGAGCACGTAATTGCTGACAATGGTGGATCAGTACCAAAATTACCAGCATTGTGTATGTACCCATAACTATTAAATACCTGCTTCTCATTATAATTTCAGAATAACACACGTTTTCGTAATCGTCATATCAGTGCAAGATTAGCACATTATCTTTAATGTAACTGTAATTAAACAAAGAATATTATATTAACACTGGATACTAACATGTGTTTTGAGGTATAATTCAGCTGCTTCTCTGTCTTGGGGTGTGTCAGTCTTTGGTTCAGCCCAATTGGAATCCAGGGACATTCCAATTTTACCTAAAAAACAAACAATTAAGAACTTTATAATTTCTGGTTCTGATACCACGTATCTACTAATGATCATTTGCCTGAGATTCTTGTCACAAAAAAATGAGGAAATTTAAAATTTTGCAATCTAAAATTGTTTAGTTTAAAATTATTTTTAGAAAATAGAATCTCGCCATACCTTTATTAACATGGCGATAGTTCTCGTTGAAGAGATGATAGACGCTTGCGTGCGCCTTCAAAAGGTTATGTGCGCAGAGGTATTCGGCAATGCCGTGTCGGTTCAATGCCGGCGCGCGGTACGTGCCGCCGTAGCCTTCCAAACACGTCTGCATCGGTTCATTGAAAGTCACCCAATATTTCACTCTGCTGGAGAAATTATCGAACAAAACTTTAGCGTAATCTGTATAATAGTCTACAATATGAGCGTTCGACCATCCTCCTATATTCTGCAACTTTTGCGGCAAGTCCCAGTGGTATATCGTCACCATTGGAGTCACGTTTCGTTTTAACAGCTCATCGATCAGATTGCTGTAGTACTTGAGGCCTAGTTCGTTGATCTGGTTTGTGAGGCCGGTCGGTAAGATCCTAGGCCAGGATATGGAGAATCTGTAAATGTCGACGCCTAGCTCGTGCACCATCTCAGCGTCCCTCTTGTAAAGATGGTAGGAGTCGGCCGCCACGTCACCGTTAGACCCATCCTTTACAAAGCTTTTGTTCGTGTGTACCAGGTGATCCCATATGCTTTCTGATTTTCCTGTAACCATATATTTTTTATTATTATACCGAAATAATTATGTCAATGTAATGTGAAGTCATATAATTAATTAAATATGCTAAGGCTGGGTAACGCTAATTGTAAGACCCACGGTTTTATTTAAACGTGGGTAATTAACATATTTTTACTCGGCTTATCAACATTGACCTCGTCACAGACACATTTTAGAAACCAGACCAGCCAAGAAAATTAACTATGATTTGCGGTTACATTGTTTTTAACCATGTAAATAACTAATTATATTTAAGAGATATTAAATAGATAATTTCGGGAAAAACATTACCATCTTCATTCCATGCTCCTTCGATTTGGAAGGCAGCCGTCGATACTCCAAACAAAAATTCTTTAGGAAACGTGTAATTTGATTTTAATCCTCCAGAGAAATTCAAAATTTCTGCACTCCTGAAAAAGAGAAAAAAATCTGAAATGTGAGTAGCTAATAAAAAGTGTACGTCTTGGGAAGTTCAGAGGAAAAAGGATACCTATCTTAAAAGGGAGGAGCGATCCGACGCTGCCGTATGTGTGAAAGAAAAAGAACGAAAAGTGAAGCCTACTCTCCTGTAAAAAGCTAATTCATAAAATATAACTAAATAAGTGCTAAAAATGTGAGCATTAATACTGTTTACCTATTTTTCCATTCAATTATGTGCCTTATGAAGCGTGCAAATACTTTTTTGTATACGTAAATCCTGACTAATATCCATATTTCCAATTAAACCTAATTATTGCATCGAATATAGACTGAAACTAGTCTATTGAAGCAAGTGCAAGTAGGAAGCGGAAACGAACGTGAGACAGGCTTCATGTCAATGATTAAACACGTTTCCGCTCGTCGCGAGAAGTCACGTGCTCAAGAATCAAATTTCAAACAATTTCTTTGAATATCCGTCATGGATAATGATGGACTATCTCAATATATAATACTCAATACTTTATTGCTTCCATAATGTAGTTACAGGTGGTAATTTTAGCTACAATGAACAATTATGGACCCCGTAGGGCACAGCATTGTGGTAGGACAGAGGAAGATCCCTGTTTTATACTTCATTAATTAATTCGCTTTTGTATTTTGTATACGACACTTTGTATGATTACTTTCAAATCAATATTAGTGCAGAATGGAAGCGTGAGCGCAGCATACGTTGAGAGCGGTATATTTATTTTCTAGTGGTAGTAGATTCTTTACTGAAGGTTTGCAGAGGGTACACGAATATTACCACTATTAGTAGCATAATCATTACTTTATCGAAGAAATTGAATTTCTTATTTAATACAGCATTGATTCATATTTAGTGTGATGCTAAGCTAAGACACGTTTTCGCTATTGCTTTTATGTGCCATAAATAAGATAAAAATCTATTTCTGCTTTAAATCACTTGAAAGAAGTTAATGTTATTTTTGTATTATTTTAATGATTAATGATTATAACGAAACTTGTTTAATTTTTGCTTTTTTTTTGTTAATAGAAAAACAATAAAAAATATTTCTTGCAGCACATTGATGCTTATTTTAATTTACGATTCTCATTAACAGTGCGCATTATTGCTACTTAATCACTTAAAATACAGGTTAGGCGCCGGTATTAAATTCAAATTAACCATGACCCGGTGAAGACTGTAATCTTAAATAATAACAGGTAATGACATTGTATACTTGTGTGCATCTGCCTGATGAATAACAAATCACAATTCTTCAGAGATATGCATCACACACAATTAAGTATGATAATTTTAGTTCATTTATTTTTTTAACTAGCTTTTCGCCCGCTTCGGTGTCGGTTATATCGCGTTTCCCTTAAAATCAAGCTATAAATAAGCGACGGCATCGTAACCTGTGACCATCATTTGACATTCGACAAACCGACGTCTTTATTGAATTTTAATTTTAACACTGTGGACTATTCGTAGTCAAATTTTTGCGAAACATATACGTGTATGCATATTAGTTCGCATACAATTCTAATAGTGATTACAATTACAATTACAATATTAGTTATGTGCTACTTTGTCTAATCTATACTTACTTTTTTAATATATAAAGCTGAAGAGTTTGTTTGTTTAAACGCGCTAATCTCAGGAACTACTGGTTCAAATTGAAAAAATATTTTTGTGTGGAATAGACCATTTATCGAGGAAGGTTTTAGGATATATACCATCAAGCTGCGACTAATAGGAGCGAAAATACAATGGAAAATGTGGAAAAAAAAAACAGGGCAGAAATAAATCGTAACTTATATCTTCTAAAGTCGCTGGCAACAGCTAGTTTGTCATAAAACTATTGTTAAGAAGAATTGTGAGAATGAAGTATAGCCAGCTACTGACATTAAATACCTACATTGTGTTTAAGAAATTATGTGTTGTTAGTGTGTTTTGTTTTTCTCATAGGCAGAAAACAATCACTTTGTTTATTACTGCTAGTGTAAGTTCAAAACACTTTAAATAGAATAAAACACAAACTATAATAGGTAAAACAAAAGATACGGACCTAAACTTTGTTTAAAAAATAAACATACGCGATTATCATAACTATGTACATACTTAGATCAATAATAATAAAAATAAAAAAGGTCAAATACCATTTACGAACCGGATGAACTATAATAAGGTTATCGTCCTAGCTTAGAGATTGAACTTTGCAAAACATACCATATTGTATGAAACAGAAAAAAATACTACGTCAAGCATGTTATACAGAATCCTAATAACTATTTGATGTAGACTTAATAATAAACCGACCTTGTTTATTTATACAACAGCAGTGAAAGGACCTCCAACAAGAAAGGATATTGACCTTTTGAAATTAATTTTACATATATATAAACTAGACATGTACTACCGTATACAAAAAGTAGGTAAATATTCTTTATTCTATTGGTTTAGGTACTTTTTTGTGAACAATCTTTCTATACTAATATATAAAGCTGAAGAGTTTGTTTATTTGTTTGAACGCGCTAATCTCAGGAACTACTGGTCCAAATTGAAAAAATATTTTTGTGTGGAATAGAACATTCATTGAGGAAGGTTTTAAGCTATAAACCATCACGCTGCGTCTAATGGGAGCGAAGATACAATGGAAAATGTGGAAAAAACAATGCAGATATAAATCATAACTTATATCTTCTAACCACGCGGACGAAGTCGTGGGCAACAGCTAGTCTTTTTATACAAAGACCAATAAAAAAACGACTGATAAATATCAGGCATATTTGATTTGATAATCCCTATCCTTGTTTAAGATTGTTTTTTAGCCAACTTTCATTTTTAAATTGATTTTTTATACAAAAAGACACACTGAGATTGTTAACTTTTTTAAGTACCTATCAAAACAAATGGGGTATAGTAATGTTATGCAAGCAATTGCAAATGTTTGCAAGGAAGAGCATTGAACCACATAGACATTGCACAATCACGCAAGACCAACTTGCCTGGCGTTTAACCAATACAAAAGTACTTTTACCACTCAAGACCTATTCTAGACTCTTAATAA
>NW_020800378.1:0-24302 GCF_003590095.1 Trichoplusia ni | reverse complement strand
CTATAAAACCTCTTGACGGCGCATCCAGTGCTTTGACGTTCGAAAACTATTAGTATTTTGTCGCCTATATAAGCTATCTGTATGAGTGACCATTTTAGTTTGTGTCCAAGTGTTAGACCTGTGCGCACGCTAAATTATCGTAAATTGTTAAAATTATTTTGCAATTAAAACGCATTAAAATGCCTTCTTGTGCGGTGAAGTGGTGTGGGAAACATTCCAAGACATCGAGTTACAAAAAGGATGGTATAACTTTTCACCGGTAAGTAAGCAGAACGATTATTTTATTTATTTTTGTAGGTTATACGAGATCTGTATGTGTCAAGATAAAATGGATGGCGGGTGACAGATGCAAAGGTGCAGAAACGCGCGTTTATGTCTTTTGGAAAAGTCTCTTTCTTTCATTAGTCAATTCTAATGCGGGTATCTCTTTCTTCCAATTTGTAGGTTTATCGTAAAAAATAGTGCTGTTACTTTTAGCTGAAGTCAATTCAAACAAATATCGATAATCACAAAATAAAATTTAAGAAAAATTATATGAAGAATTTCATTACTATTTTGCTCAATTAATTAAGTACATGTTTTCATTTTAGGTTTCCGAAGATTCCGGAACTAAAAGAAAAGTGGATGAATAAAATTAATAGGGAAAATTGTTCCCAACGAAAATACAGTGCTGTCTGTTCAAGGCACTTCACACCTGATTGTTTTGAGTATTTAAAACAACGTCGCCGTTTATTTAGTTCAGCAATACCAACAATGTTTCTACCAATTTTGGTACGATTTGTTTTATTGATAAAATGCTAAGAAAAGTCAAAACATAAATATAAAACATTATTTTATTACAGGCTTCACCTTATAGTTTGACTGAGTCTAATACTAACGTACCTGGGCCTTCGCATCACAATACCGGCCAAGTAAGTTGATTTTTTTTATGATAGGTCAGTGGATTAAATTTAATGTAACTGCGGTTGTTGTACCCGATATTTATTATATTTATATATTATTATATTTTCAGAGTTCAACAATGAATACCAAAGTAATAGTAGACCCAGAAATTGGTGAGCTCAGTCCACGAAAACGCAAATGAAACGACAAATAGACCATCTAATATATTCTCTAAATAACAAGAAAAAACATGTAAAGAGGCTTCAAGACAAAAATAGAGTGTTGGTAAAAAAAAATGCGAATCTAAAAGAAATTTTAAATACATTGTCTCAAAAATCTTATATAACCGAAGAAAATGAAAATATTTTATCCTGCATAGGTGTACAAAATCGAGAACTAGTTAAACGTCAAATACTTAAATCTAAAACAGGACATATGCCAAAACTAAAATACTCTCCAGAATTACGAGCGTTCGCTTTGACACTGCATTTCTATTCGCCAAAGGCATATAATTTTGTAAGAAAAACATTTAGTACATGTTTACCAGCCACGAGCACGCTCAGAAAGTGGTATCAGTCGGTTGATGGTAAACCAGGGTTTACGAAAGAGGCGATTGATGCCATTAAAATCAAAGCGACAGAATCAAAACAAAAACTTTACGCTACTATTATATTTGATGAAATGGCTATAAGAAGCGGAGTCGAATATCACCCCCAAGGCCGGAGGTATTATGGCCACGTTAGTTTCGGTACCAGCTTGGAAACAGATTGCCAAGATGAAGCCAAGGAAGCACTAGTATTTTTGTTGGTACCGATCAACGCTTCCTGGAAAATTCCAATTGGATATTTTTTAATAAATGGCGTTAACTCTGAGCAGAAAGTGGCTCTTTTAACGGAAGCCATTCATTTAGTAGAAGAAGCTGGTGTTGGAATTAAAGCTGTCACATTTGACGGTTGTCCAGCGAATTTGACGATGGCCAAAAAGTTAGGCTGTTCTTTTGAAGGTAGTAATTTCAATACTACCTTTAAAACCCCAGCAATGATGATAAAATTGCAGTATTTCTAGATCCGGCGCACATGATAAAGCTAATAAGAAATGCGTTCGAGTGCTATAAAAATTTTCAAGACAAACATGGTGAGACCATTTCCTGGCAACACCTTGTAAATTTACATAATTTGCAAGAAGCAGAAAATTTTCATCTTGCTAATCGCATCAGAGCAGCTCACATATTTTTTAAAAGTAAAATAATGAAAGTGAGCTTGGCTACCCAAATTTTTAGCAAGAGTGTGTCAGATTCACTCATGTTTTGCAAGGAACAACTCAATTTACGGGAATTTGAGCAGGTTACACCGACAGCACGTTTTTTGGACTTGATAAATGACCTATTTGATATCCTAGACTCGCATACCCACGGTTACGGCCTGAAAAGGGCGGTAAATGTTGAAAATGCAACCAATGTGCTAGTAAAACTTAGGGCTTCAAAAGATACTTTATTAAACTTGTCTACTCAGATAAAAATAAAAAATACTGATCAAACTGTTCTACTCATAAAATCACCAAGATATACTGGATTTCTAGGATTTTGTGTATGTATCGAAAGTGCGATATACCTTATCCAGGACCTCGTTGTAAATCCAAACTACGCATTAAAATACTTACCACTCCACAAAATCAGCCAGGATCATTTGGAGCATTTTTTTGGAAGTGTAAGATGTCATGGGGGTTCAAACAATAATCCCAGCGCTCGACAGTTCGAGAGTATTTATAAAAAGCTTCTCACCTATGCACAAATAAGAAATAGCGGCAGTGGAAATTGCTCTGCTTTACATCAAATGTCTATTTTGCAATGTACATCACCAGTGGATCGTATCAATGTCACAACACGATACAGAGACCTTACAGACACACATGAAAAGTCAATTGAAAGCGAAAATGTAGATTTTCCTGAACTTGAAGATCTTACACACGTTTCAGAATTTGGTGAAAGGGTTCTTGAATACATGGCCGGCTACACCGTCCATGCATTGATAAAGAAATTAAAATGTCAAACGTGTATTGGAGCTTTGATTGGCTTAGAAAATGTTAACTCCTTACAGTACCAAAAAGATCTAAATAAGAACAAGTTACTTTATGGTTCCACCACCGTTATAGAAATTTGTCGCCGTTGTGAAATGTACATAAAGAGGGCGATCAAAGAAAACGGATCCAAAGTACTGCCCTCAAAATGTAATACAGATTACTTCATCCGATTAGTTATGAAATCGTTCATCGGGAAAAAATTATTCCCGGAAATATTATTTCATCAATTTGAAGTAGAAAGCTCTAATCACTTGATTGATTTAACAAAATGCATAATCCAAAAGTACGTAGACGCTCGATTGTCATTTTTAACTAAGCACAATCAGGACCCTAAAGCTTTTATACGCAAAACTTACACTAAACTTATTCATTTTAAAAATCAGTAATAACTTATTTCGGTTTGTTCATTAATATTTAAATTCTAGTTTTTCGTTACCACCACCTTTACTATAATATCATTTTGAGAGCGTCAGAATTGTGAGTGTTTTTTTAAGAACTCTTAATTAAATCTCTTTGGCTTTGAAAGTTTTGAAGGTTTGTGTTTGTTTGTGTCTTTAAAATTAAAAAAAATACGGTTGGATAAAGTTGATTAAACATTTTATTTTTGTTTGGTGTATCATTTTTTATCCTAATGGTACTACTTTACATACCTACTGTGCACATTACCTACCACCACCTACAACCACATCAAGTTGCATATCTATTTCACAACCTCAATAATAAGGGCCGTTCTAGTACATTTTGCACATGGCAATTATAGATTATATGAAGTTTTTAACAAAATCACATTTATACATTATTTTATTTTACCATCATTACCTTTCATTTAAATAGGGTATTTCTACGACTATTTGTATGACACATTAATAGTCGAATTAAAAGAATCATAAAGTCGATTTATCGATATCGATTAATTTGGAAAAAAATTATTGAACGGCACTTTGCAGAAATATTTGTACTGACATTGTTGCATTAGCCAATCACAAGCGCGCATTTTTCTTCACTCCCCGACCCGCTGTTGTGAGTCGCGTTCTTAGAAGAAATAAGCCTATCGGCTCTCAAGTGGTTAGATTCTCTTTGGCGCCGAAGTTCGGGGCGCGTTTGGGTAGGATACACTGTCTTAGCGACCACTACCTACTTATTGCGGATGATACTTGCACATAAGTAGGTACATTTATTTAGTGCTTAATTATAATCCGTAAGCTTAACTCTGTATCGAAATTCTTCGCACATTACAAGAAATAATATCTCATAGCTTTGTTTTGTACCTGCTTAATAAACTTTTTTTTTAAATGCCGCTTCTCGGAAAACCTACCCGCAGGGGTACATTAAAGAAATCAAAATGTAATGAAGTAGAATATTCGACTCAAGATTTACCGTCTTTGCGTAGGAAACGAACCATTTCTTATAACCGTTTAAATAAAGCGCTGGAGATAGGTATTTTAGCCGAAAACGATTCTTCTCAACTAAATTTGTTTTTGTCATATTTTCAAGACATTAAGCAACATGCCGCTAGTTTTGAGGATGCGCATTTTACGATCCAGGAGATTCTCGATGACCCTGAAAATGAGGACAATGACCTTCAAGAAAGGTTTGATGCAATGTATTACAGATTGTTGTCAATCCATCGAACGTTATCTAAAACTGAATCAACTCGGTCTTGCGACACTGTTTCGTCGAATATTCGATTACCGAAAATCGTGCTTCCTAACTTTAGCGGCGACATTAAAAAATGGCCTGAGTATTATGATACGTTTAACACCTTAATACATAACTCAACATCGTTAACCGACACTGAGAAGCTTCATTATCTCGTATCGTCTCTGAGCGGCGATGCGCTGCTTGTTATCAAGCCTTTCCCTCTGACACACGAACACTACCGCGACGCATACGAAGCACTCACCGCGCGCTATAAGAATAAGCGGGATCTTGCGTTTACGTGTTGGCGGGATATTTTGAAAATTGAATTTAAGGTTTCCGACGCGCACGCATTTCGAAGGTCACTCGATTTATTCGAGGAAAACTTAAGCATTTTAAGGACTATTAATTTGCCGGTTAACCATTGGGATTTCATTTTAGTGTATCATATCTTATCGAAGGTCGACCAGAGGCTTCGTCGGGATTTTGAGGAAAAACATTCCGATGTAGAACTTCCTACTTATAACCAATTGCGAAATTTCCTGCAATCCAAGTGTGAGGCTTTATTGCGAGACACACATTTCGTTGAATCGGACAAACCTCAACCGAGGTCTAAATCTGCTCACCCGCAGCCCCAACCGCGCAGTTCTGCGTCACACACACTCGTTGCCGCTAAGCCCGCTACTACACAACAACTGAATGAAGGGGTACCAACGAATGTCCCATACACAAAAAAATGCACGTTTTGTTCAGATTTCCATTCCATTGCCGCATGTCCCGAGTTTCTTAAAAAATCGTTTGATGAACGTTTGCAGATCGCTACTGAGAAACACTGGTGCTTTAACTGTTTGAATCCATCTCATCAGTTAAAAGATTGTAAATCTATATTTTCGTGTCGCATATGCAAGAGAAACCACCACACCTTACTCCATCGCGATAAGTCTAGTGAGTCAAATCAGTCTTCATCGACATTAGTGTCAAGGTCGTTAACACACACCACTGTTCTACTGGCCACAGCAATGATTCAGGTCCGTGATGCCTTTGGCTCAATGCAATCGTTCCGAGCTCTTTTTGATACTGGAAGTCAAAGCAATTTTATCACGGAAAAGGCAGTGAAACGTCTAAGCTTACCACTTAGTCCAACTAACGACAACGTCAGCGGTATCGGAGATGCTTCAGCGCCGATTCTTGGTGACATCACGTGTTTGATAGGCACAAAGGATAAAATCTTATTTAAATTGAACTTGCACGTCATATCAACAATATGTGGCGATCAACCGATAGCAAAACTTAATACATCTGGGTGGACCCACATTGAATCGAAACCCTTAGCAGATCCTGGTTTTGATCTCCCGGGACCTATCGACATATTGCTCGGCGCGGAGGTGTTTGCTGACTCGCTTCTAAATCAACATATCAAAGGCAATGCAAATCAACCGATAGCTCTTAACTCTGTTTTCGGTTGGCTTCTTTTGGGCAAAACTCGTCTAGCTTCAAACACCTTAGTGCACGCATCGGGAAAAAACGACATCGACTTGAATTCGTTAGTTCAACGTTCTGGGAGTTAGACTGCGTACCCAAGGCGTCTCTTCTGACTCCAGAGGAGGTGTTGTGCGAACAAAAGTTCTTATCCGACCATTGCCGCGATACGTTTGGACGATACACAGTACGCTTACCATTCAAAGATGATAGCGAACCGAAGTTTGAAGGTTCTCGTGACGTTGCACTTAGACGATTTCATGCAATGGAACGTAGGCTGTCTCGTGACCCTGACTTACAAAAGGAATACGCGAATTTTATGACAGATTACTTGGACGCCGGTCATATGTCTTTGGTTCCCGGGAATGAACTCAGTCAGGGGAAATATTATATTCCACATCATTGCGTTTTGCGTCCTGACTCTGCTACCACCCGTCTCCGCGTTGTCTTTGACGCGTCGGCCAAGGATGCCCACTCTCGGTCTTTAAACGACACTCAACTAATCGGTCCCAAGTTACAACCGAACATTCTAGAAATTCTATTGCGATTTAGGGTACATAATATTGTTTTTATGGCTGATGTTCGACAAATGTACCGTCAAATTCTTATTTCCCAAGCCGATCGTGACTACCAGCGCATTTTTTGGAGAACCACTCCTACAGAATGTCTTCAAGAATACCGTTTGAATACTGTAACATATGGCGTTTCATCTTCACCCTTTCTTGCGTGTCGTACTCTGCGACAGCTTGCCGAGGACGAGGGCAATCAGTATCCCATAGCAAAGGGAATCATTCTGTCTGACGTATATATCGACGACGTGGCCAGTGGTTCCGACACGCTAGAACACGCCCAACAGGCAAAGGACCAACTAATCGCCTTGTTCAAATTAGGTGGCTTCCATCTTAGGAAGTGGGTGTCTAACAATGCGCAACTTCTGCTTGACCTCCCTATTCAAGATCGTCTCACTGGTTCTGTCTCTCTCGATAACTATGAAACTCAAATTTTAAAAATTCTCGGCCTAAAATGGGATCCTCACACAGATGCATTTCTTTTCGAAATCCAACCTCTCGACCGGCCTTGTACCAAACGATCGATTCTCAGCGAACTAGCTAGAGTGTTCGACCCTCTAGGATTTTTGTCTCCCATTACAATTCAAATCAAAACCTATATCCAGAAACTTTGGATCCTTGGTATCGGATGGGATCAAACACCGCCTGATGAGGTCATTGGTATGTGGAATACTTACAAGGTTCAATTATCACAGTTATCTCAAGTTCGAATTCCTCGCAGGTTAATTTGTTCTGATGTCAAATCGTTCGAGCTTCACGGGTTTTGTGACAGTTCCGAGGTAGCGTATGGTGCGGTAATATATTTTCGGGTTACTAACGGCAGCGGCAAGGTCACAACGTATCTGGTCTGTTCTAAGGCTCGTGTAACACCTCTTAAACGAATTTCATTGCCTCGTCTGGAGCTCTGCGCCGCAGTTCTTCTATCAGAACTTTATAAATTTGTTCGTGACACTTACCTTGATCGCATTACGATTAACGATGTCTATCTGTGGTCAGACTCGACGGTAGTTCTTTCATGGTTGCGAGCCCATTCTTCCCGCTGGGTAACATTCGTCGCCAACAGAGTCAGTCAAATCCAAGATCTTACTGCAACTGCGTGCTGGCGCCATGTACCTTCAGGAGATAACCCTGCGGACGTTTGCTCTCGTGGTCAATTACCCAGTGAGATCGTAAACAACTCCTTATGGTGGGCGGGCCCTGATTGGCTACGTAGGGATCACTGTTCCTGGCCTTCTATCCCTGATACTGCCTCTCACGAGGATGAAGTACTCGTTAAATCCGAAGAACGCAAGTGTGTAGTCTTATTAACCGATCAACTTGATAAAACCTTACCTGACGGATCCATCATCGAGATGTTATTAAATCGTTTCTCTTCATTGTCTAAGTTGGTAAATGTTCTCACGTACGTATATCGCTTTATCGATAATACTCGACATCCCAATCAGGTGAATCGAAAACGATTTCTTAATAACGTTGAACGTCATCACACTCTTATAAAAATAGTTAAACATGTACAACATACCACTTTTCTCGAAGAAATCTTTCATCTGCAATCAAAAAAACCCTTATCAAAACCTTTTCGCAAGTTAAATCCGTTCCTTGATGATCAGGGAGTACTCAGGGTGGGCGGTAGGATTTCGCGATCAGGTCTCGAATATGAGCAAAAGCACCCCGCCTTCTTACCTTCTAACCATCCTTTTACTTACTTGGTCATTGACTTTATTCATCGCAGTTATTTACACCCAGGTATTAACACTACACATTTTCTACTACTTCAACAATTCTGGATCATAGCTGCAAAACGCGTTATTCGTCGCCACTTGTCCAAGTGTATTCAATGTTTTCGAACAAATCCTCAGCCATTACAACCTTTTATGAGCGATCTTCCCTCTTATCGCGTCAATCAAGTTAAACCATTTTCCGTGGTCGGTGTCGATCTAGGCGGGCCGTTCCGTATTAAACTCGGTTCACATAGAGGCGCGAAAATGGATAAGGCGTATTTGTGCTTGTTTGTTTGCCTGGCGACCAAGGCGGTGCATTTAGAAGTCGTATCGACGTTAACAACTGAAGGGTTTATTGCTGCTTTGCGCCGATTTGTAGGAAGACGCGGTCGGTGCAACGGAATTCACGCGGATTGTGGCACTAATTTTGTTGGTGCAAAAAACCAGCTCTCAACTTTAATGGAACAGGCAACGAATGCAGAAAAAATCGAATTTAAGTTCAACCCTCCCGGCGCACCGCACTTTGGCGGCGTCTGGGAGATTCAGATTAAAGCCGCAAAATCTCATTTGCTTCGGGTCGTGGGTGATCAGGTTTTGACTTTTGAGGAACTAACCACTCTTTTTGTTCAAATAGAAGCCATCTTAAACTCAAGGCCACTTTGCCCTATTAGTTCCGATCCAAACGACCTGACGTGTCTCACTCCGGGTCATTTTCTCACTTTAGAACCTTTGACAGCCGTTCCCGATGAAGATCTTTCTAACGTAAACCTAAATCGGCTTCACCGATGGCAGCTGCTCCAATCTTTTCAACAGAGTTTTTGGTCCAGATGGAAATCAGAATACTTAAATTCTTTAACGCAACGAGCCAAATGGACGAAACACTCTAAACCGTTACAGATAGGTTCTATGGTAATCATTAAGGACGATAATCGTGCACCATTGCATTGGACACTTGCACGAGTTGTAAACCTCCAGGTGGGTGCTGATGGGATAGCTCGGAGTGCATTGGTTCAAAATGCTGACAAACAAATTATAAATCGACCTTTAGTTAAACTGTGTCCCTTGCCTATAGAGGACTCTGCTTAGCTGTTCTAATCATATTAACCGAACTTTCAACCCTTATCCAAAACTTTATTTAATTCTTTATTTAATTCTCTTTAGTTTTAGTATTCAACCTTTCGTCAACTAATTTTTTGTCTTTTAACCAGAAAATACCATAGGCATTTTGGTGGGCGGGATGTTTCGTTTCCATAAAAGAAAAAACAAAACGTAATTTAATCAGACCAATTTAGTTTCTTTTTTTTTATCGTTGTTCTGCTATCCTGCGGCAGCAGTATCGAAACGCCAATCTGTTGGTTGTTCATGTACGCACCAAACCAATCAAATTCGACGGCATGACTCGCGCGAAGTTCGTTAGAGTCGCCAACGCCTCCTAGCGTCAGTTTTCAAAAAAGGGAAGCGCGCGCGCGGCACGGTACGATATCGCGGCTCAACTAAAACCGAAAACCGATTATACCTCCTATTAAAACCGTGTGAAATCATCAGCCAGTAGCCTTCATCATCTCAGGATCACCAACGGAGTGGAAGCTCAACGACTAGTGCAGGTCGCAGCCCAGGATTCACGAGGTACGTGCGTGCATTGTATCTTTACTGTAGCCTGTCTAGGATCTCGCAGAACAACAAATAATTAACGTATTTTTTTTTATCGTAAGACCACCTCCTGGTCTCCCCAGAGTGGCATCCGCATCACAATTTCATTTCGGCTGGTGCGAGTTGCTACATCTTTTTGGTGCCGAAACCCGGGAGCTTCCATTTAATTCTTATCGAATCGCCATATTGGTTTTCTGGTTAAAGGTAACTTAAAATAATCTCAATCGATCTATTGTTTTAACCATATCGCATTTTAAGTTGTCCCATCGGAACTATCAAACCATTCCATAATTTCGTAATTATTCATAACTAAACACGTCACGTAAACGAGCTAAGTAGGTACTTATCCTAAATTCGCCATCGAACAAAAAACTATAACAATAAAACTTCCGATTAGCTTGTGAGGGTACCTATGCCGATCTAACTACAAATACCGTCCTGCATGGGTATTCTCGCTTGTTACTTAACAATTATTGTGGTGAAGTCAAATTGTGCAATCACTTTTATCAATTTATCGGTGCACACTTTAACAACCCGCAATAAGTAACTCATCGGCTCATTAAAATGCAAGTGACCTACCAAAACAAATAACGTAATACTAAGTGGATTATCCGTTTTTTATTAAAGTGGTTTTCGTAGTAACATTTTGTTCATTAAATACTTTCATTCGTAAAAAACGTCCGTCGTTTAAACGTACCTACGAGTATTATTATTCACTGTAGGTAGGTAGATTGAAATATCGTAAACCGTTCTATCAAAATAACGTATCAGTTACCTAGGTACCTACAAATAAAACTTCTCGACGAGTCGGTGATTAAATTTACCGTTTATTTTCACGAATTGAACACAGAGGTAATCAGCTGTTGCAGTACATTGTGTCTATAGTTCTATACAGTCATCAATCGACCCTGTCATATTATCTGTGTATGCTTATAATATAATATCCGAGTAGCTAGATTTGCTAGTTGGTAACAATAGAGATACCTACACCGTACACGCGTCTTGTAACGTACCTATTATACGCGCCGAAGTTCGGGGCGCGTTTGGGTAGGATACACTGTCTTAGCGACCACTACCTACTTATTGCGGATGATACTTGCACATAAGTAGGTACATTTATTTAGTGCTTAATTATAATCCGTAAGCTTAACTCTGTATCGAAATTCTTCGCACATTACAAGAAATAATATCTCATAGCTTTGTTTTGTACCTGCTTAATAAACTTTTTTTTTAAATGCCGCTTCTCGGAAAACCTACCCGCAGGGGTACATTAAAGAAATCAAAATGTAATGAAGTAGAATATTCGACTCAAGATTTACCGTCTTTGCGTAGGAAACGAACCATTTCTTATAACCGTTTAAATAAAGCGCTGGAGATAGGTATTTTAGCCGAAAACGATTCTTCTCAACTAAATTTGTTTTTGTCATATTTTCAAGACATTAAGCAACATGCCGCTAGTTTTGAGGATGCGCATTTTACGATCCAGGAGATTCTCGATGACCCTGAAAATGAGGACAATGACCTTCAAGAAAGGTTTGATGCAATGTATTACAGATTGTTGTCAATCCATCGAACGTTATCTAAAACTGAATCAACTCGGTCTTGCGACACTGTTTCGTCGAATATTCGATTACCGAAAATCGTGCTTCCTAACTTTAGCGGCGACATTAAAAAATGGCCTGAGTATTATGATACGTTTAACACCTTAATACATAACTCAACATCGTTAACCGACACTGAGAAGCTTCATTATCTCGTATCGTCTCTGAGCGGCGATGCGCTGCTTGTTATCAAGCCTTTCCCTCTGACACACGAACACTACCGCGACGCATACGAAGCACTCACCGCGCGCTATAAGAATAAGCGGGATCTTGCGTTTACGTGTTGGCGGGATATTTTGAAAATTGAATTTAAGGTTTCCGACGCGCACGCATTTCGAAGGTCACTCGATTTATTCGAGGAAAACTTAAGCATTTTAAGGACTATTAATTTGCCGGTTAACCATTGGGATTTCATTTTAGTGTATCATATCTTATCGAAGGTCGACCAGAGGCTTCGTCGGGATTTTGAGGAAAAACATTCCGATGTAGAACTTCCTACTTATAACCAATTGCGAAATTTCCTGCAATCCAAGTGTGAGGCTTTATTGCGAGACACACATTTCGTTGAATCGGACAAACCTCAACCGAGGTCTAAATCTGCTCACCCGCAGCCCCAACCGCGCAGTTCTGCGTCACACACACTCGTTGCCGCTAAGCCCGCTACTACACAACAACTGAATGAAGGGGTACCAACGAATGTCCCATACACAAAAAAATGCACGTTTTGTTCAGATTTCCATTCCATTGCCGCATGTCCCGAGTTTCTTAAAAAATCGTTTGATGAACGTTTGCAGATCGCTACTGAGAAACACTGGTGCTTTAACTGTTTGAATCCATCTCATCAGTTAAAAGATTGTAAATCTATATTTTCGTGTCGCATATGCAAGAGAAACCACCACACCTTACTCCATCGCGATAAGTCTAGTGAGTCAAATCAGTCTTCATCGACATTAGTGTCAAGGTCGTTAACACACACCACTGTTCTACTGGCCACAGCAATGATTCAGGTCCGTGATGCCTTTGGCTCAATGCAATCGTTCCGAGCTCTTTTTGATACTGGAAGTCAAAGCAATTTTATCACGGAAAAGGCAGTGAAACGTCTAAGCTTACCACTTAGTCCAACTAACGACAACGTCAGCGGTATCGGAGATGCTTCAGCGCCGATTCTTGGTGACATCACGTGTTTGATAGGCACAAAGGATAAAATCTTATTTAAATTGAACTTGCACGTCATATCAACAATATGTGGCGATCAACCGATAGCAAAACTTAATACATCTGGGTGGACCCACATTGAATCGAAACCCTTAGCAGATCCTGGTTTTGATCTCCCGGGACCTATCGACATATTGCTCGGCGCGGAGGTGTTTGCTGACTCGCTTCTAAATCAACATATCAAAGGCAATGCAAATCAACCGATAGCTCTTAACTCTGTTTTCGGTTGGCTTCTTTTGGGCAAAACTCGTCTAGCTTCAAACACCTTAGTGCACGCATCGGGAAAAAACGACATCGACTTGAATTCGTTAGTTCAACGTTTCTGGGAGTTAGACTGCGTACCCAAGGCGTCTCTTCTGACTCCAGAGGAGGTGTTGTGCGAACAAAAGTTCTTATCCGACCATTGCCGCGATACGTTTGGACGATACACAGTACGCTTACCATTCAAAGATGATAGCGAACCGAAGTTTGAAGGTTCTCGTGACGTTGCACTTAGACGATTTCATGCAATGGAACGTAGGCTGTCTCGTGACCCTGACTTACAAAAGGAATACGCGAATTTTATGACAGATTACTTGGACGCCGGTCATATGTCTTTGGTTCCCGGGAATGAACTCAGTCAGGGGAAATATTATATTCCACATCATTGCGTTTTGCGTCCTGACTCTGCTACCACCCGTCTCCGCGTTGTCTTTGACGCGTCGGCCAAGGATGCCCACTCTCGGTCTTTAAACGACACTCAACTAATCGGTCCCAAGTTACAACCGAACATTCTAGAAATTCTATTGCGATTTAGGGTACATAATATTGTTTTTATGGCTGATGTTCGACAAATGTACCGTCAAATTCTTATTTCCCAAGCCGATCGTGACTACCAGCGCATTTTTTGGAGAACCACTCCTACAGAATGTCTTCAAGAATACCGTTTGAATACTGTAACATATGGCGTTTCATCTTCACCCTTTCTTGCGTGTCGTACTCTGCGACAGCTTGCCGAGGACGAGGGCAATCAGTATCCCATAGCAAAGGGAATCATTCTGTCTGACGTATATATCGACGACGTGGCCAGTGGTTCCGACACGCTAGAACACGCCCAACAGGCAAAGGACCAACTAATCGCCTTGTTCAAATTAGGTGGCTTCCATCTTAGGAAGTGGGTGTCTAACAATGCGCAACTTCTGCTTGACCTCCCTATTCAAGATCGTCTCACTGGTTCTGTCTCTCTCGATAACTATGAAACTCAAATTTTAAAAATTCTCGGCCTAAAATGGGATCCTCACACAGATGCATTTCTTTTCGAAATCCAACCTCTCGACCGGCCTTGTACCAAACGATCGATTCTCAGCGAACTAGCTAGAGTGTTCGACCCTCTAGGATTTTTGTCTCCCATTACAATTCAAATCAAAACCTATATCCAGAAACTTTGGATCCTTGGTATCGGATGGGATCAAACACCGCCTGATGAGGTCATTGGTATGTGGAATACTTACAAGGTTCAATTATCACAGTTATCTCAAGTTCGAATTCCTCGCAGGTTAATTTGTTCTGATGTCAAATCGTTCGAGCTTCACGGGTTTTGTGACAGTTCCGAGGTAGCGTATGGTGCGGTAATATATTTTCGGGTTACTAACGGCAGCGGCAAGGTCACAACGTATCTGGTCTGTTCTAAGGCTCGTGTAACACCTCTTAAACGAATTTCATTGCCTCGTCTGGAGCTCTGCGCCGCAGTTCTTCTATCAGAACTTTATAAATTTGTTCGTGACACTTACCTTGATCGCATTACGATTAACGATGTCTATCTGTGGTCAGACTCGACGGTAGTTCTTTCATGGTTGCGAGCCCATTCTTCCCGCTGGGTAACATTCGTCGCCAACAGAGTCAGTCAAATCCAAGATCTTACTGCAACTGCGTGCTGGCGCCATGTACCTTCAGGAGATAACCCTGCGGACGTTTGCTCTCGTGGTCAATTACCCAGTGAGATCGTAAACAACTCCTTATGGTGGGCGGGCCCTGATTGGCTACGTAGGGATCACTGTTCCTGGCCTTCTATCCCTGATACTGCCTCTCACGAGGATGAAGTACTCGTTAAATCCGAAGAACGCAAGTGTGTAGTCTTATTAACCGATCAACTTGATAAAACCTTACCTGACGGATCCATCATCGAGATGTTATTAAATCGTTTCTCTTCATTGTCTAAGTTGGTAAATGTTCTCACGTACGTATATCGCTTTATCGATAATACTCGACATCCCAATCAGGTGAATCGAAAACGATTTCTTAATAACGTTGAACGTCATCACACTCTTATAAAAATAGTTAAACATGTACAACATACCACTTTTCTCGAAGAAATCTTTCATCTGCAATCAAAAAAACCCTTATCAAAACCTTTTCGCAAGTTAAATCCGTTCCTTGATGATCAGGGAGTACTCAGGGTGGGCGGTAGGATTTCGCGATCAGGTCTCGAATATGAGCAAAAGCACCCCGCCTTCTTACCTTCTAACCATCCTTTTACTTACTTGGTCATTGACTTTATTCATCGCAGTTATTTACACCCAGGTATTAACACTACACATTTTCTACTACTTCAACAATTCTGGATCATAGCTGCAAAACGCGTTATTCGTCGCCACTTGTCCAAGTGTATTCAATGTTTTCGAACAAATCCTCAGCCATTACAACCTTTTATGAGCGATCTTCCCTCTTATCGCGTCAATCAAGTTAAACCATTTTCCGTGGTCGGTGTCGATCTAGGCGGGCCGTTCCGTATTAAACTCGGTTCACATAGAGGCGCGAAAATGGATAAGGCGTATTTGTGCTTGTTTGTTTGCCTGGCGACCAAGGCGGTGCATTTAGAAGTCGTATCGACGTTAACAACTGAAGGGTTTATTGCTGCTTTGCGCCGATTTGTAGGAAGACGCGGTCGGTGCAACGGAATTCACGCGGATTGTGGCACTAATTTTGTTGGTGCAAAAAACCAGCTCTCAACTTTAATGGAACAGGCAACGAATGCAGAAAAAATCGAATTTAAGTTCAACCCTCCCGGCGCACCGCACTTTGGCGGCGTCTGGGAGATTCAGATTAAAGCCGCAAAATCTCATTTGCTTCGGGTCGTGGGTGATCAGGTTTTGACTTTTGAGGAACTAACCACTCTTTTTGTTCAAATAGAAGCCATCTTAAACTCAAGGCCACTTTGCCCTATTAGTTCCGATCCAAACGACCTGACGTGTCTCACTCCGGGTCATTTTCTCACTTTAGAACCTTTGACAGCCGTTCCCGATGAAGATCTTTCTAACGTAAACCTAAATCGGCTTCACCGATGGCAGCTGCTCCAATCTTTTCAACAGAGTTTTTGGTCCAGATGGAAATCAGAATACTTAAATTCTTTAACGCAACGAGCCAAATGGACGAAACACTCTAAACCGTTACAGATAGGTTCTATGGTAATCATTAAGGACGATAATCGTGCACCATTGCATTGGACACTTGCACGAGTTGTAAACCTCCAGGTGGGTGCTGATGGGATAGCTCGGAGTGCATTGGTTCAAAATGCTGACAAACAAATTATAAATCGACCTTTAGTTAAACTGTGTCCCTTGCCTATAGAGGACTCTGCTTAGCTGTTCTAATCATATTAACCGAACTTTCAACCCTTATCCAAAACTTTATTTAATTCTTTATTTAATTCTCTTTAGTTTTAGTATTCAACCTTTCGTCAACTAATTTTTTGTCTTTTAACCAGAAAATACCATAGGCATTTTGGTGGGCGGGATGTTTCGTTTCCATAAAAGAAAAAACAAAACGTAATTTAATCAGACCAATTTAGTTTCTTTTTTTTTATCGTTGTTCTGCTATCCTGCGGCAGCAGTATCGAAACGCCAATCTGTTGGTTGTTCATGTACGCACCAAACCAATCAAATTCGACGGCATGACTCGCGCGAAGTTCGTTAGAGTCGCCAACGCCTCCTAGCGTCAGTTTTCAAAAAAGGAAGCGCGCGCGCGGCACGGTACGATATCGCGGCTCAACTAAAACCGAAAACCGATTATACCTCCTATTAAAACCGTGTGAAATCATCAGCCAGTAGCCTTCATCATCTCAGGATCACCAACGGAGTGGAAGCTCAACGACTAGTGCAGGTCGCAGCCCAGGATTCACGAGGTACGTGCGTGCATTGTATCTTTACTGTAGCCTGTCTAGGATCTCGCAGAACAACAAATAATTAACGTATTTTTTTTTATCGTAAGACCACCTCCTGGTCTCCCCAGAGTGGCATCCGCATCACAATTTCATTTCGGCTGGTGCGAGTTGCTACATCTTTTTGGTGCCGAAACCCGGAGCTTCCATTTAATTCTTATCGAATCGCCATATTGGTTTTCTGGTTAAGGTAACTTAAAATAATCTCAATCGATCTATTGTTTTAACCATATCGCATTTTAAGTTGTCCCATCGGAACTATCAAACCATTCCATAATTTCGTAATTATTCATAACTAAACACGTCACGTAAACGAGCTAAGTAGGTACTTATCCTAAATTCGCCATCGAACAAAAAACTATAAAACTTCCGATTAGCTTGTGAGGGTACCTATGCCGATCTAACTACAAATACCGTCCTGCATGGGTATTCTCGCTTGTTACTTAACAATTATTGTGGTGAAGTCAAATTGTGCAATCACTTTTATCAATTTATCGGTGCACACTTTAACAACCCGCAATAAGTAACTCATCGGCTCATTAAAATGCAAGTGACCTACCAAAACAAATAACGTAATACTAAGTGGATTATCCGTTTTTTATTAAAGTGGTTTTCGTAGTAACATTTTGTTCATTAAATACTTTCATTCGTAAAAAACGTACGTCGTTTAAACGTACCTACGAGTATTATTATTCACTGTAGGTAGGTAGATTGAAATATCGTAAACCGTTCTATCAAAATAACGTATCAGTTACCTAGGTACCTACAAATAAAACTTCTCGACGAGTCGGTGATTAAATTTACCGTTTATTTTCACGAATTGAACACAGAGGTAATCAGCTGTTGCAGTACATTGTGTCTATAGTTCTATACAGTCATCAATCGACCCTGTCATATTATCTGTGTATGCTTATAATATAATATCCGAGTAGCTAGATTTGCTAGTTGGTAACAATAGGGATACCTACACCGTACACGCGTCTTGTAACGTACCTATTATACGCGCCGAAGTTCGGGGCGCGTTTGGGTAGGATACACTGTCTTAGCGACCACTACCTACTTATTGCGGATGATACTTGCACATAAGTAGGTACATTTATTTAGTGCTTAATTATAATCCGTAAGCTTAACTCTGTATCGAAATTCTTCGCACATTACAAGAAATAATATCTCATAGCTTTGTTTTGTACCTGCTTAATAAACTTTTTTTTAAATGCCGCTTCTCGGAAAACCTACCCGCAGGGGTACATTAAAGAAATCAAAATGTAATGAAGTAGAATATTCGACTCAAGATTTACCGTCTTTGCGTAGGAAACGAACCATTTCTTATAACCGTTTAAATAAAGCGCTGGAGATAGGTATTTTAGCCGAAAACGATTCTTCTCAACTAAATTTGTTTTTGTCATATTTTCAAGACATTAAGCAACATGCCGCTAGTTTTGAGGATGCGCATTTTACGATCCAGGAGATTCTCGATGACCCTGAAAATGAGGACAATGACCTTCAAGAAAGGTTTGATGCAATGTATTACAGATTGTTGTCAATCCATCGAACGTTATCTAAAACTGAATCAACTCGGTCTTGCGACACTGTTTCGTCGAATATTCGATTACCGAAAATCGTGCTTCCTAACTTTAGCGGCGACATTAAAAAATGGCCTGAGTATTATGATACGTTTAACACCTTAATACATAACTCAACATCGTTAACCGACACTGAGAAGCTTCATTATCTCGTATCGTCTCTGAGCGGCGATGCGCTGCTTGTTATCAAGCCTTTCCCTCTGACACACGAACACTACCGCGACGCATACGAAGCACTCACCGCGCGCTATAAGAATAAGCGGGATCTTGCGTTTACGTGTTGGCGGGATATTTTGAAAATTGAATTTAAGGTTTCCGACGCGCACGCATTTCGAAGGTCACTCGATTTATTCGAGGAAAACTTAAGCATTTTAAGGACTATTAATTTGCCGGTTAACCATTGGGATTTCATTTTAGTGTATCATATCTTATCGAAGGTCGACCAGAGGCTTCGTCGGGATTTTGAGGAAAAACATTCCGATGTAGAACTTCCTACTTATAACCAATTGCGAAATTTCCTGCAATCCAAGTGTGAGGCTTTATTGCGAGACACACATTTCGTTGAATCGGACAAACCTCAACCGAGGTCTAAATCTGCTCACCCGCAGCCCCAACCGCGCAGTTCTGCGTCACACACACTCGTTGCCGCTAAGCCGCTACTACACAACAACTGAATGAAGGGTACCAACGAATGTCCCATACACAAAAAAATGCACGTTTTGTTCAGATTTCCATTCCATTGCCGCATGTCCCGAGTTTCTTAAAAAATCGTTTGATGAACGTTTGCAGATCGCTACTGAGAAACACTGGTGCTTTAACTGTTTGAATCCATCTCATCAGTTAAAAGATTGTAAATCTATATTTTCGTGTCGCATATGCAAGAGAAACCACCACACCTTACTCCATCGCGATAAGTCTAGTGAGTCAAATCAGTCTTCATCGACATTAGTGTCAAGGTCGTTAACACACACCACTGTTCTACTGGCCACAGCAATGATTCAGGTCCGTGATGCCTTTGGCTCAATGCAATCGTTCCGAGCTCTTTTTGATACTGGAAGTCAAAGCAATTTTATCACGGAAAAGGCAGTGAAACGTCTAAGCTTACCACTTAGTCCAACTAACGACAACGTCAGCGGTATCGGAGATGCTTCAGCGCCGATTCTTGGTGACATCACGTGTTTGATAGGCACAAAGGATAAAATCTTATTTAAATTGAACTTGCACGTCATATCAACAATATGTGGCGATCAACCGATAGCAAAACTTAATACATCTGGGTGGACCCACATTGAATCGAAACCCTTAGCAGATCCTGGTTTTGATCTCCCGGGACCTATCGACATATTGCTCGGCGCGGAGGTGTTTGCTGACTCGCTTCTAAATCAACATATCAAAGGCAATGCAAATCAACCGATAGCTCTTAACTCTGTTTTCGGTTGGCTTCTTTTGGGCAAAACTCGTCTAGCTTCAAACCCTTAGTGCACGCATCGGGAAAAACGACATCGACTTGAATTCGTTAGTTCAACGTTTCTGGGAGTTAGACTGCGTACCCAAGGCGTCTCTTCTGACTCCAGAGAGGTGTTTTGCGAACAAAAGTTCTTATCCGACCATTGCCGCGATACGTTTGGACGATACACAGTACGCTTACCATTCAAAGATGATAGCGAACCGAAGTTTGAAGGTTCTCGTGACGTTGCACTTAGACGATTTCATGCAATAGAACGTAGGCTGTCTCGTGACCCTGACTTACAAAAGGAATACGCGAATTTTATGACAGATTACTTGGACGCCGGTCATATGTCTTTGGTTCCCGGGAATGAACTCAGTCAGGGGAAATATTATATTCCACATCATTGCGTTTTGCGTCCTGACTCTGCTACCACCCGTCTCCGCGTTGTCTTTGACGCGTCGGCCAAGGATGCCCACTCTCGGTCTTTAAACGACACTCAACTAATCGGTCCCAAGTTACAACCGAACATTCTAGAAATTCTATTGCGATTTAGGGTACATAATATTGTTTTTATGGCTGACGTTCGACAAATGTACCGTCAAATTCTTATTTCCCAAGCCGATCGTGACTACCAGCGCATTTTTTGGAGAACCACTCCTACAGAATGTCTTCAAGAATACCGTTTGAATACTGTAACATATGGCGTTTCATCTTCACCCTTTCTTGCGTGTCGTACTCTGCGACAGCTTGCCGAGGACGAGGGCAATCAGTATCCCATAGCAAAGGAATCATTCTGTCTGACGTATATATCGACGACGTGGCCAGTGGTTCCGACACGCTAGAACACGCCCAACAGGCAAAGGACCAACTAATCGCCTTGTTCAAATTAGGTGGCTTCCATCTTAGGAAGTGGGTGTCTAACAATGCGCAACTTCTGCTTGACCTCCCTATCAAGATCGTCTCACTGGTTCTGTCTCTCTCGATAACTATGAAACTCAAATTTTAAAAATTCTCGGCCTAAAATGGGATCCTCACACAGATGCATTTCTTTCGAAATCCAACCTCTCGACCGGCCTTGTACCAAACGATCGATTCTCAGCGAACTAGCTAGAGTGTTCGACCCTCTAGGATTTTGTCTCCCATTACAATTCAAATCAAAACCTATATCCAGAAACTTTGGATCCTTGGTATCGGATGGGATCAAACACCGCCTGATGAGGTCATTGGTATGTGGAATACTTACAAGGTTCAATTATCACAGTTATCTCAAGTTCGAATTCCTCGCAGGTTAATTTGTTCTGATGTCAAATCGTTCGAGCTTCACGGGTTTGTGACAGTTCCGAGGTAGCGTATGGTGCGGTAATATATTTTCGGGTTACTAACGGCAGCGGCAAGGTCACAACGTATCTGGTCTGTTCTAAGGCTCGTGTAACACCTCTTAAACGAATTTCATTGCCTCGTCTGGAGCTCTGCGCCGCAGTTCTTCTATCAGAACTTATAAATTTGTTCGTGACACTTACCTTGATCGCATTACGATTAACGATGTCTATCTGTGGTCAGACTCGACGGTAGTTCTTTCATGGTTGCGAGCCCATTCTTCCCGCTGGGTAACATTCGTCGCCAACAGAGTCAGTCAAATCCAAGATTTACTGCAACTGCGTGCTGGCGCCATGTACCTTCAGGAGATAACCCTGCGGACGTTTGCTCTCGTGTCAATTACCCAGTGAGATCGTAAACAACTCCTTATGGTGGGCGGGCCCTGATGGCTACGTAGGGATCACTGTTCCTGGCCTTCTATCCCTGATACTGCCTCTCACGAGGATGAAGTACTCGTTAAATCCGAAGAACGCAAGTGTGTAGTCTTATTAACCGATCAACTTGATAAAACCTTACCTGACGGATCCATCATCGAGATGTATTAAATCGTTTCTCTTCATTGTCTAAGTTGGTAAATGTCCTCACGTACGTATATCGCTTTATCGATATACTCGACATCCCAATCAGGTGAATCGAAAACGATTCTTAATAACGTTGAACGTCATCACACTCTTATAAAAATAGTTAAACATGTACAACACACCACTTTTCTCGAAGAAATCTTTCATCTGCAATCAAAAAAACCCTTATCAAAACCTTTCGCAAGTTAAATCCGTTCCTTGATGATCAGGGAGTACTCAGGGTGGGCGGTAGGATTTCGCGATCAGGTCTCGAATATGAGCAAAAGCACCCCGCTTCTTACCTTCTAACCATCCTTTTACTTACTTGGTCATCGACTTTATTCATCGCAGTTATTTACACCCAGGTATTAACACTACACATTTTCTACTACTCAACAATTCTGGATCATAGCTGCAAAACGCGTTATTCGTCGCCACTTGTCCAAGTGTATTCAATGTTTTCGAACAAATCCTCAGCCATTACAACCTTTTATGAGCGATCTTCCCTCTTATCGCGTCAATCAAGTTAAACCATTTTCCGTGGTCGGTGTCGATCTAGGCGGGCCGTTCCGTATTAAACTCGGTTCACATAGAGGCGCGAAAATGGATAAGGCGTATTTGTGCTTGTTGTTTGCCTGGCGACCAAGCGGTGCATTTAGAAGTCGTATCGACGTTAACAACTGAAGGGTTTATTGCTGCTTTGCGCCGATTTGTAGGAAGACGCGGTCGGTGCAACGTAATTCACGCGGATTGTGGCACTAATTTTGTTGGTGCAAAAAACCAGCTCTCAATTTTAATGGAACAGGCAACGAATACAGAAAAAATCGAGTTTAAGTTCAACCCTCCCGGCGCACCGCACTTTGGCGGCGTCTGGGAGATTCAGATTAAAGCCGCAAAATCTCATTTGCTTCGGGTTGTGGGTGATCAGGTTTTGACTTTTGAGGAACTAACCACTCTTTTTGTTCAAATAGAAGCCATCTTAAACTCAAGGCCACTTTGCCCTATTAGTTCCGATCCAAACGACCTGACGTGTCTCACTCCGGGTCATTTTCTTACTTTAGAACCTTGACAGCCGTTCCCGATGAAGATCTTTCTAACGTAAACCTAAATCGGCTTCACCGATGGCAGCTGCTCCAATCTTTTCAACAGAGTTTTTGGTCCAGATGGAAATCAGAATACTTAAATTCTTTAACGCAACGAGCCAAATGGACGAAACACTCTAAACCGTTACAGATAGGTTCTATGGTAATCATTAAGGACGATAATCGTGCACCATTGCATTGGAAACTTGCACGAGTTGTAAACCTCCAGGTGGGTGCTGATGGATAGCTCGGAGTGCATTGGTTCAAAATGCTGACAAACAAATTATAAATCGACCTTTAGTTAAACTGTGTCCCTTGCCTATAGAGGACTCTGCTTAGCTGTTCTAATCATATTAACCGAACTTTCAACCCTTATCCAAAATTTTATTTAATTCTTTATTTAATTCTCTTTAGTTTAGTATTCAACCTTTCGTCAACTAATTTTTTGTCTTTTAACCAGAAAATACCATAGGCATTTTGGTGGGCGGGATGTTTCGTTTCCATAAAGAAAAAACAAAACGTAATTTAATCAGACCAATTTAGTTTCTTTTTTTATCGTTGTTCTGCTATCCTGCGGCAGCAGTATCGAAACGCCAATCTGTTGGTTGTTCATGTACGCACCAAACCAATCAAATTCGACGGCATGACTCGCGCGAAGTTCGTTAGAGTCGCCAACGCCTCCTAGCGTCAGTTTTCAAAAAAGGAAGCGCGCGCGCGGCACGGTACGATATCGCGGCTCAACTAAAACCGAAAACCGATTATACCTCCTATTAAAACCGTGTGAAATCATCAGCCAGTAGCCTTCATCATCTCAGGATCACCAACGGAGTGGAAGCTCAACGACTAGTGCAGGTCGCAGCCCAGGATTCACGAGGTACGTGCGTGCATTGTATCTTTACTGTAGCCTGTCTAGGATCTCGCAGAACAACAAATAATTAACGTATTTTTTTTTATCGTAAGACCACCTCCTGGTCTCCCCAGAGTGGCATCCGCATCACAATTTCATTTCGGCTGGTGCGAGTTGCTACATCTTTTTGTGGTGCCGAAACCCGGGAAATAGCAAATCGACCCTGTCATATTATCTGTGTATGCTTATAATATAATATCGAGTAGCTAGATTTGCTAGTTGGTAACAATAGAGATACCTACACCGTACACGCGTCTTGTAACGTACCTATTATACGCGCCGAAGTTCGGGGCGCGTTTGGGTAGGATACACTG
>NW_020800377.1:0-16090 GCF_003590095.1 Trichoplusia ni | reverse complement strand
GTTTCTAAGTCTGCTAGAAGTACCTTAGATTTTTGATGATCTGTCAGTGAGTCAGTGGAGTCAGTGAGTCAGTGAGTGACAAAATGGTGTTACTTTGATCGACCGTAACTCCTAAACCATTAATTCAATTGGCATTGTAATTTTCGAACTTAAGCTTGTTCTAATGCCTACTATTATTCCCCGAAAAGCTAAACTCCTAGCTTTGTCCACGTCGAAGATACAGGGGGGGCGAAACAGCCGCGAATCGCTTCGAGAAAAGATGGTACGCCGCCGTGCCCGCTTAGAGACTTGGGCAGGGCAGGCACTGCCGTGCCCTCAGATTAAGGCAAACTCTACTTTGCCTAAACTATGTTACTAGGTTTTCAAAGTTCTAAAAGAGAAAATAACTTTTTTTAACTTAATCTCTACTAATTTATAGAGTTTTATTTCTTGCTTGCTTTAAAAGGTTTTTTTATAACAATTCCGGATTCTTATCTATTTATTTTGAAAAAAAAAAGAATAATGTTAAAATGATTGGATTATTTTATGTTGATTAAATTTTAAGCATAAACAATTACCTCTAACTTGAGTTTTTATACATGAATTAATTAAACTACATAAAATTGTTTTTTATGACGAAACCAACTTTTCTTTACAACAGATTCTCTCCAAAATCGTTCGCCAATATCCACGAGAAATGTTATGGTATTATAACAGAAATTGCAAATAGTAAAACAATCCGATATTCTATAAGTTGTGCGCAGAGAACAGAAATAGATGAAAGGCTATCGACCCCGACGCCATACGTTTGTAATTAATAATAAACGTTTCGATGCATGGTATATGGTTACCCTAATAGTTTAAGAGTAGCTTTATATAGCTACGTATAGATATATTATTCACTTTTAGCTTATGGAGCTACCGTTGTAGTGTATAGATAATATCACTAATTATGTTTTTTTTTTTTTTATTAGGGAAACAAACACATCCAAACTAATATTATAAATGCGAAAGTAACTCTGTCTGTCTGTCTGTCTTTCTGTCTGTCTGTCTGTCTTTTCTTCACGCCTAAACTACTGAACCGATTTGTGTGAAATTTGGTACAGACATAGTTTGAAACTTAAGAAAGGACATAGGATAGTTTTATTACAAAAAATAAAAATAAAAATAAAATTTATTACGGACATACTATATAATAGTGCCATCTATTGGTCAAATGTCGAGCTGTTCCTATGCTCCGTAGATAGATGGCGTTAATCGCGCAATGGTGTCATTACACGTGTTCGGTTCATGTTATTGTTTTAATTCATCGGAAAATCCATCAGAAAAATGTAAATAAACAGTAAAAAGGTGTAAAAAAATAATATTAATATAATAAAAGTTTTACTACAAAGAAAATGCTCTAACGGAGTATAGATAATTCTATTAGTACTACGCGCAATGGTGTCGATCGTTACACGAGTTCGGTTCATGTTGTTTTAATTCATCGGAAAAAAGTAAATAAATAGTAAAAAGGTATGAAAAAAATAATAAAATAACATATAAAAAATATAATACTACTTTTAGTACAAAGAAAATGCCCGAACGGAGTATAGATAAATAATCCGAGTTGTCACTATGGTCGATAGATGGCGTTGGGATCGAAATAGATCGCGCTATGGTTTCGTTACACGCATTTGGTTGGACATAGGATAGTTTTTTATCCCAAAAATCCTGCGGGAGCGGGAACTTCTCAAAAATCCCGCGAGATCGGGAACTATGTGAGTAAAACCAAAAATCTGCAGGAAGTCACTGTTCCACGCGAACGAAGTCGCGGGCAAAAGCTAGTATTATATATAAACAATTACAACCATAATAAACTACACATAATCCAAAACAGTTTCCACACTTAAACAATACATTCGCGCCAAGAATGTTAAACAGGTATGAAAAAGAGGAGAAAGACAATATTTCAGTATCCAAAATAAATAAAAATAAAATTCTTCTTTGTATCAAACTAAATGTTGAAGTTAAAAAAAAATCTCAAATGTTGAGAGGAACCAAACAATCGTGAATTTATGGTAAATGGTAAAGTTCACTTTTATTTTATTCCACCTTTTTTATTTGAAACGTAGCAGAAGACACAGCCTAGTGGTTATTACCCTTGGATTGCCAAGTCATTTTCCTTAGATCCTATGTTTTTTGACGAACCAATGTCTATACGAATTCATGTGTGTATTATAAAACATCGTAACGAAATCAGTCCGCTTAGTGGATTTTCAAAGGTTAGTTTATAAAGGGCAGATCAAACTCTGACACCAGATCGTACATTAACCATTCGGACAGAAAGATTTCGTTCATGACGTCACTGATTTGTCTTTTGTTCTTATACATTATAATTTATCTGGTGATACATAGCAAAATACCTTCGACTGGACTTTTTCAATCTCTCTTGTATTTTTCAGCAAATGCAATAAGCGCCTTTCTCTTTGTATCAAAGTATCTCTTTCTTTTCAAGTGCTGGCGTTGTAGTCTTTGGTTTTCTAATAATTTAATAAATATTGGATCTGATACTTGAAATATATTTATAATAATTTATTGTGTTCGCCTGTGTAGTGCATCTGACACCGTTTGCCTATTTTATTTGGCTACGAAATAAAATGTCATTGCCTAGTCGAAACGGCGACAGAATCGTGTGGTTGAGTTATATTTCTTGTAACTTTTTAACGGAGATGTAGTTTTAAAGTCGCTATATCTATTAAAATGAGATATCTACTCCGTTCTCATATTTGTTAGCTTTTTTTTAACATTAATTGATTGATGTCTTGTTGTAGGTACTAACGGAGAATTCTCTGTACGTCATTAAGATAGAAACAAAACAGATGCGGATATACAATAATTTTCGATGGCCTTGGACTTAGGCTATTATTGAAAGGAAAAAAATGCAATTAATCATAAATTCAGTTTATGAATATATTGTCTTTATAACTGTCGGTATATAGTTTGTAGGTATTCCAATAGATCTGTCTACTTTAAGCTTCTACAGCTGATATCAATTTAGGCGCCAGAAAAAAACAAAAACGCTTCCGAATTCGGTTAAGCCGTTTAGTAGCTATGTTGTGACAGATGGTCTGTTGTTGGGATGGATCCGTCTGCATCTATGGTTTTTTGTAAAGTATAGATTGAAAACAAAATAATTGTTAACTAAAATATACATTCACGTGTATGTAGGTACATAGTTTGTTGTGCTGGATTGATCACCTTAAAAGCGCGTAATGTCGGGAGTAAGAGCTAGTTCATAACAATAGTGCATCACTGTAAGCCAAGACATAAAACAGACAATTGGACTTGAAAACATTTTATCGTGAACAGTTAGTGTACCATGTAACATTTCAAGAATTGCAATGAATCATTTTCAGTGTTGATTGCCAATTATTTAGAACTAAGTGCCACATTACAAAAGTACTCATAACGCCCCATGGTTTTAACTGCGTTGTATAATTTACCAATGGTATCAGTAATTTATTTCGTAAAAATATATGATGGACGTATTTAATCCTTAGCAAATACTACGGAATCAACAGCGTACTATCCGATTCTGTCAATCAAGAAATTATATCAGAACGGATTTTTTTCTAATTTTTGCAAGAGCTTCCAAGTATTTTTTTTAATATCCAAAAATACACAAGGCTTCAGACAAAGAAAGAATTTCAGCACCCAAACGGTAAAATCGGAACCAAGTGATTCACGCTAAGCTATCTGTTCGTCAGCCTGTCCGTCCGTCTAGCAACGGGCCCTTCTTATGAGCAAAACTGTAAGAATCTTCACATATAATGTAATTTGCCATTATAACAACAAGTTTACAAAATTAACATCAAGGTTAAGCAATGCTTGGTGCGGTCATAAACCAACTGGGTGATCAACATTAGTACGGAAGGCCAACAAGCACATCACAGTTTTTTTTTATTGATGCCGTAGTTTCAATAATTCCTTTAATTCTTAAATACAAACTTGCAAATTATACATTTATGTAAGTAGATTTAAAATGGGACAGTGACCTATTTTAGTCCTGTTAATATGAATAGAACATTCCAGTCGAGTGTAACTTTGCTTTATTAACTTGCTACAGTTATATTAGTCCAGCTAACGAGAGGCAACAATGTATGAAGCTCCCCCAGCTTCCTACCAAGATTGCTAAAGTAAGCTAATTTAAGATGTAGAAAAGAGATGCCGCGCTACACGCAGTAGAACGCCATCTTGCTCCCACGAAATTGAAACAGAGTATTACTACCTTAAGAGGCAATAATAGACCCCTCGTAATATACAATCTCATCAATCATAGCGTTAATGTATTCGATATATAGTCTGCGTCATTGTGCGATGATTTTGATTTTCTGAATGGTACTCCATTTTGATGATTTATTTTGTTCTGAGGTTGATATAAAGGGTAATAAGAATATGTATGTCATTGATATTCTTGAAAACAGTGTTGAACGTAATTAAATCAGTTAATTCACTGCGTATGCAATATTTTGTACAAAAGGATTAATCAGATTTTGTAGCCAAATATCGCATTACGAAATTCCTGTTCAAGATGAAAAGTATTTGTAAGATTCCTTTAACTTTTATGCGAAATTGTATAATTATTGCTTTTCAACCCCTCTATACTCACACAAAATTTACTTCAGGAGAAGCTTGTTCTACAGTAAAAAAAGAAAAAAAGTGTAAACGTGTCATTTATTTTTGTCTTCCCAACTATAATATATTGTCTACACGAACACATGTTACGGACAACTAAAATAACTTGTTTCAGTTGTTAAAACTATTACGACTGTCGCTACTTGTTGTCTGTCTTTATTTTCCACCATGTGAATTCAATTAGTCGGTAAATATTCTGTTTTGGCTCTGGAATAATCCGCGTAATATTATTATCTGAACTCGATATGTTATAATTATGAAATTCGACAGATTCGCCCAGGGCAAGCCGCGAAATTTGCTTTTAAGCCAAAAATCATGGGAGCAAAACTATTCGTAGTAAACTGTGCCAGCTTTATGAGCCTACCCATCGTTTAACGCATTCTAACTAAGACTATTGTTGAACGGTGATTATGTCTACAACGGCAATATTATTCAATTTAAAGGGAAGTGCAGGCCCTTAGACGCCAAAGCAGCAATGTAACGAACCATGCAATGCGCGTAGTGACGCTTCACGTCGACAAAGACAAGAATCTTGTTTCGAGAGGTCTCTCATACATTATACGATAAGAGTTTGAATATAATTATTTATTAATAACAAAAAATGCAGTATTGGAAATTTACACTAAAATAAAATCAACAAAATAATAGCTTACCACTTCCACCTTCAATATGCACCCATTTCTCGGTGCAAACGGCAGCGATCCAGAGGAAAGTGCAGAGGCCCACGAAACACGTGCAGCCGAAGAGGATCCGCCTCTCAATGACCAGAGCCTGGAGGAGGGGGCGGCGTTCAGCGGTCCCGACGGACGACGCCGTCGACATCTTGTCTGTTTCCATCATTTTGAGAGCTGCAACAAAAAACTTCTGATAAAAAAATGGTTCTAGATTTGTGCTATAATAAACTATGAAACTTGTGAAAGTGACTGATGAATTAGAAATCCTCCTTCTGTAGGAAATTTAACGTCCGCTCGAAGACGCGTCGCAAAAAAATGCACAAATCCAAACTCATTGTCAATTGGCGACTGCCGCGATTAACCCGTAGTCCCATCCGTAACCCATTAAAAACAGCATGGGTTACCAATAACCCATACTGTTTTTAATGTCTGCCAGAGTGAAGCAGAGCATGCGCAAGAGATCCCATAACTCTGGCTTAGGCAGTAAAAGGGGTCTGGGGAGCTTTAGTCCCTGGAAGTCCGATTTATCTACTTATGTAGGTACTGAAGTAACGACCCATCCTGGAAAACAAAGGGCAAAAAAAAAATGATATAATTTAAAAAGAATACCAAAATATTTATTTTTGCGATAAGAACTTTATGAAGCTCGCTAGGACTCTCAACCTATACATAATTAATGTACCATAGAACCTTTTCCTAATCCGTGTTCAAACAAATAAATACATATAAGTAAGTTCGTTTCTGCAAATAGCAAAAGGGTCTACTTAGATTAATACGATTCATCTTCAAAGGGCATTAAGGCTGTTTACTGTCTATCGATCGTACTCCTCATGTAACAACAACCGTGCCCTATCTTAATCGCACTCAGCTTATAATATGTCCATGTCAACGAAAGAGTATTTTTATCGGTGAATGGGATCATGATAAATATCTAAAAAGTTCTTAAAACATTATTTTGTTGAAGAAGGTAACAAGTATTTCGAGATTGGCGCGCTTATAAGCTTTTAATGCGTCCTGCATTGTGACGAGTGAGCATGATGCACAATAGCGTGTATGCGTGTAGAGCGCTATCTTGCTCCCACAACGGCTATTTCAAAAGTTTAAACTATAGAAAAAGTATCTTTAGACACCCATTATACTCGAAAATGTACGCAAAGAATGTGGCAATAATAAACGTGCAAATATACCGATTAATAACTGGCAATTTTATAAAAAAAACAGCCATCAATAATGTGACAATGTTTTAGTTGTATCCTCTTTAACACAAAGCAGAACTTTGAATAGTCAAATATTGTTTTATCAAAGGCTAATTACGTAGGATAAATTAAACAAAAATAGGAACAAAATGACAGCGCGATACTAATTTATTGAGTGCGAAAACATTTTTTTTTGTGCTTTTTAGCCGAACGCTTCTGAACTATTTTAATCTTTTCAATGTCATGGTCGTCTGGCGGCTAGAAGAGTTAGATATTTATTGCACAATTGTTGGTATTCTACATATTTTGTAGCCAAATTTTTAGATAAATGGTGAAGGGAATTTTGAGTGTCTGGACAATGATCGCATTAGCACTGCGGTTCAGTTATGAATGTAAAAATTTCAAATGTGTGGTATGCACATTCCTTTTCAAAATTGTAATTATCAGCTTTTATTGAGTTTCACATGTCCCATTGTCTGTTCGTCTGATGGTATCTAATTAAATCTTGCAAATTGAATTTGATCCTCTTCCAATTTCCGATTGAGATGATTTTTTTTACGGTTTTGTCGATTACGTGACAATGCAATATAGCATGGCATGATCTGATACTCATGCCGGGAGGCCATCCGGCTCCGCTAAACATCACTATCATAAAACTTGTTCAAATACGTGTAGGTAACCTACAGAATTCAAAACCTAACTTCAATGAAAAGGAGGTGAGAAATGGAGAATGGGTATGCCTGTTTATCACCTTACGTCACGTCACGATGCATTCATTTTCATTGGTCACTACTGTTGATCACTAACTTGGTTGCACGGATAGCCGAATTTTAAGGTCACCACACAAAACCACACTATACGTGACTTGTCACAGTTTTGATCCCTTATTACAATCATTTGTGGATTCCTCCGTGAATCCGTGAATGCTTGTGTTGATTCTAGGCGTCCAGGTTTATAAAACCCGACCGCGACATAAAGATTAAAGACAATATTTTGTGAACTGTTTTTAAAAAACCTAACAAACACAAATATTATAGCTTGTGCAAAGGCATACTGTATAAAAGCCCTTTAAGGTACAGAATCAAAATAAAAACTACGAGTACCTACTACTCACACAAATATTTTTTCAGATATATTTTAGTTTTCCATGGTAGCTTCTTTTGAATTGCTTTACCTACCTACTAGGTAGAAATTATTCCACTAGGTCCAGCAAGGTTTACCTTTATAGTGTAATGATTGGTCACCCTACTTGGTATGAAAGTACACAAAGTCGGTCAATTATGTTGGTAGTTCTTTTGTTACTGGACAGTGACGTCAGAGGGTATATTTGTATATGAGCCACTAAGTACTATAGTAGCAGGGCGTGGACGCTTTAATGACTATTACATTGTCTTTGTTTAATAACTTAATGCTTGCTTTTTTTCATGTTTATTGCTCTATACAGTACTTACCTATTAACAAAGCTTGGAAAGTAAACATAATGTTTCGTTTCCATAAAAGAAAAAAAACAAAACGTAATTTAATCAGACCAATTTAGTTTCTTTTTTTATCGTTGTTCTGCTATCCTGCGGCAGCAGTATCGAAACGCCAATCTGTTGGTTGTTCATGTACGCACCAAACCAATCAAATTCGACGGCATGACTCGCGCGAAGTTCGTTAGAGTCGCCAACGCCTCCTAGCGTCAGTTTTCAAAAAAGGAAGCGCGCGCGCGGCACGGTACGATATCGCGGCTCAACTAAAACCGAAAACCGATTACACCTCCTATTAAAACCGTGTGAAATCAGCAGCCAGTAGCCTTCATCATCTCAGGATCACCAACGGAGTGGAAGCTCAACGACTAGTGCAGGTCGCAGCCCAGGATTCACGAGGTACGTGCGTGCATTGTATCTTTACTGTAGCCTGTCTAGGATCTCGCAGAACAACAAATAATTAACGTATTTTTTATCGTAAGACCACCTCTGGTCTCCCCAGAGTGGCATCCGCATCACAATTTCATTTCGGCTGGTGCGAGTTGCTACATCTTTTTGGTGCCGAAACCCGGGAGCTTCCATTTAATTCTTATCGAATCGCCATATTGGTTTTCTGGTTAAAGGTAACTTAAAATAATCTCAATCGATCTATTGTTTTAACCATATCGCATTTTAAGTTGTCCCATCGGAACTATCAAACCATTCCATAATTTCGTAATTATTCATAACTAAACACGTCACGTAAACGAGCTAAGTAGGTACTTATCCTAAATTCGCCATCGAACAAAAAACTATAACAATAAAACTTCCGATTAGCTTGTGAGGGTACCTATGCCGATCTAACTACAAATACCGTCCTGCATGGGTATTCTCGCTTGTTACTTAACAATTATTGTGGTGAAGTCAAATTGTGCAATCACTTTTATCAATTTATCGGTGCACACTTTAACAACCCGCAATAAGTAACTCATCGGCTCATTAAAATGCAAGTGACCTACCAAAACAAATAACGTAATACTAAGTGGATTATCCGTTTTTTATTAAAGTGGTTTTCGTAGTAACATTTTGTTCATTAAATACTTTCATTCGTAAAAAACGTACGTCGTTTAAACGTACCTACGAGTATTATTATTCACTGTAGGTAGGTAGATTGAAATATCGTAAACCGTTCTATCAAAATAACGTATCAGTTACCTAGGTACCTACAAATAAAACTTCTCGACGAGTCGGTGATTAAATTTACCGTTTATTTTCACGAATTGAACACAGAGGTAATCAGCTGTTGCAGTACATTGTGTCTATAGTTCTATACAGTCATCAATCGACCCTGTCATATTATCTGTGTATGCTTATAATATAATATCCGAGTAGCTAGATTTGCTAGTTGGTAACAATAGGATACCTACACCGTACACGCGTCTTGTAACGTACCTATTATACGCGCCGAAGTTCGGGGCGCGTTTGGGTAGGATACACTGTCTTAGCGACCACTACCTACTTATTGCGGATGATACTTGCACATAAGTAGGTACATTTATTTAGTGCTTAATTATAATCCGTAAGCTTAACTCTGTATCGAAATTCTTCGCACATTACAAGAAATAATATCTCATAGCTTTGTTTTGTACCTGCTTAATAAACTTTTTTTAAATGCCGCTTCTCGGAAAACCTACCCGCAGGGGTACATTAAAGAAATCAAAATGTAATGAAGTAGAATATTCGACTCAAGATTTACCGTCTTTGCGTAGGAAACGAACCATTTCTTATAACCGTTTAAATAAAGCGCTGGAGATAGGTATTTTAGCCGAAAACGATTCTTCTCAACTAAATTTGTTTTTGTCATATTTTCAAGACATTAAGCAACATGCCGCTAGTTTTGAGGATGCGCATTTTACGATCCAGGAGATTCTCGATGACCCTGAAAATGAGGACAATGACCTTCAAGAAAGGTTTGATGCAATGTATTACAGATTGTTGTCAATCCATCGAACGTTATCTAAAACTGAATCAACTCGGTCTTGCGACACTGTTTCGTCGAATATTCGATTACCGAAAATCGTGCTTCCTAACTTTAGCGGCGACATTAAAAAATGGCCTGAGTATTATGATACGTTTAACACCTTAATACATAACTCAACATCGTTAACCGACACTGAGAAGCTTCATTATCTCGTATCGTCTCTGAGCGGCGATGCGCTGCTTGTTATCAAGCCTTTCCCTCTGACACACGAACACTACCGCGACGCATACGAAGCACTCACCGCGCGCTATAAGAATAAGCGGGATCTTGCGTTTACGTGTTGGCGGGATATTTTGAAAATTGAATTTAAGGTTTCTGACGCGCACGCATTTCGAAGGTCACTCGATTTATTCGATGAAAACTTAAGCATTTTAAGGACTATTAATTTGCCGGTTAACCATTGGGATTTCATTTTAGTGTATCATATCTTATCGAAGGTCGACCAGAGGCTTCGTCGGGATTTTGAGGAAAAACATTCCGATGTAGAACTTCCTACTTATAACCAATTGCGAAATTTCCTGCAATCCAAGTGTGAGGCTTTATTGCGAGACACACATTTCGTTGAATCGGACAAACCTCAACCGAGGTCTAAATCTGCTCACCCGCAGCCCCAACCGCGCAGTTCTGCGTCACACACACTCGTTGCCGCTAAGTCCGCTACTACACAACAACTGAATGAAGGGGTACCAACGAATGTCCCATACACAAAAAAATGCACGTTTTGTTCAGATTTCCATTCCATTGCCGCATGTCCCGAGTTTCTTAAAAAATCGTTTGATGAACGTTTGCAGATCGCTACTGAGAAACACTGGTGCTTTAACTGTTTGAATCCATCTCATCAGTTAAAAGATTGTAAATCTATATTTTCGTGTCGCATATGCAAGAGAAACCACCACACCTTACTCCATCGCGATAAGTCTAGTGAGTCAAATCAGTCTTCATCGACATTAGTGTCAAGGTCGTTAACACACACCACTGTTCTACTGGCCACAGCAATGATTCAGGTCCGTGATGCCTTTGGCTCAATGCAATCGTTCCGAGCTCTTTTTGATACTGGAAGTCAAAGCAATTTTATCACGGAAAAGGCAGTGAAACGTCTAAGCTTACCACTTAGTCCAACTAACGACAACGTCAGCGGTATCGGAGATGCTTCAGCGCCGATTCTTGGTGACATCACGTGTTTGATAGGCACAAAGGATAAAATCTTATTTAAATTGAACTTGCACGTCATATCAACAATATGTGGCGATCAACCGATAGCAAAACTTAATACATCTGGGTGGACCCACATTGAATCGAAACCCTTAGCAGATCCTGGTTTTGATCTCCCGGGACCTATCGACATATTGCTCGGCGCGGAGGTGTTTGCTGACTCGCTTCTAAATCAACATATCAAAGGCAATGCAAATCAACCGATAGTCTTAACTCTGTTTTCGGTTGGCTTCTTTTGGGCCAAAACTCGTCTAGCTTCAAACACCTTAGTGCACGCATCCGGGAAAAAAACGACATCGACTTGAATTCGTTAGTTCAACGTTTCTGGGAGTTAGACTGCGTACCCAAGGCGTCTCTTCTGACTCCAGAGGAGGTGTTGTGCGAACAAAAGTTCTTATCCGACCATTGCCGCGATACGTTTGGACGATACACCAGTACGCTTACCATTCAAGATGATAGCGAACCGAAGTTTGAAGGTTCTCGTGACGTTGCACTTAGACGATTTCATGCAATGGAACGTAGGCTGTCTCGTGACCCTGACTTACAAAAGGAATACGCGAATTTTATGACAGATTACTTGGACGCCGGTCATATGTCTTTGGTTCCCGGGAATGAACTCAGTCAGGGAAATATTATATTCCACATCATTGCGTTTTGGCGTCCTGACTCTGCTACCACCCGTCTCCGCGTTGTCTTTGACGCGTCGGCCAAGGATGCCCACTCTCGGTCTTTAAACGACACTCAACTAATCGGTCCAAGTTACAACGAACATTCTAGAAATTCTATTGCGATTTAGGGTACATAATATTGTTTTTATGGCTGATGTTCGACAAATGTACCGTCAAATTCTTATTTCCCAAGCCGATCGTGACTACCAGCGCATTTTTTGGAGAACCACTCCTACAGAATGTCTTCAAGAATACCGTTTGAATACTGTAACATATGGCGTTTCATCTTCACCTTTTTGCGTGTCGTACTCTGCGACAGCTTGCGAGGACGAGGGCAATCAGTATCCCATAGCAAAGGGAATCATTCTGTCTGACGTATATATCGACGACGTGGCCAGTGGTTCCGACACGCTAGAACACGCCCAACAGGCAAAGGACCACTAATCGCCTTGTTCAAATTAGGTGGCTTCCATCTTAGGAAGTGGGTGTCTAACAATGCGCAACTTCTGCTTGACCTCCCTATTCAAGATCGTCTCACTGGTTCTGTCTCTCTCGATAACTATGAAACTCAAATTTTAAAAATTCTCGGCCTAAAATGGGATCCTCACACAGATGCATTTCTTTTCGAAATCCAACCTCTCGACCGGCCTTGTACCAAACGATCGATTCTCAGCGAACTAGCTAGAGTGTTCGACCCTCTAGGATTTTTGTCTCCCATTACAATTCAAATCAAAACCTATATCCAGAAACTTGGATCCTTGGTATCGGATGGGATCAAACACCGCCTGATGAGGTCATTGGTATGTGGAATACTTACAAGGTTCAATTATCACAGTTATCTCAAGTTTCGAATTCCTCGCAGGTTAATTTGTTCTGATGTCAAAATCGTTCGAGCTTCACGGGTTTTGTGACAGTTCCGAGGTAGCGTATGGTGCCGGTAATATATTTTCGGGTTACTAACGGCAGCGGCAAGGTCACAACGTATCTGGTCTTTCTAAGGCTCGGTGTAACACCTCTTAAACGATTTCATTGCTCGTCTGGAGCTCTGCGCCGCAGTTCTTCTATCAGAACTTTATAAATTGTTTCGTGACACTTACCTTGATCGCATTACGATTAACGATGTCTATCTGTGGTCAGACTCGACGGTAGTTCTTTCATGGTTGCGAGCCCATTCTTCCCGCTGGGTAACATTCGTCGCCAACAGAGTCAGTCAAATCCAAGATCTTACTGCAACTGCGTGCTGGCGCCATGTACCTTCAGGAGATAACCCTGCGGACGTTTGTCTCGTGGTCAATTACCCAGTGAGATCGTAAACAACTCCTTATGGTGGGCGGGCCCTGATTGGCTACGTAGGGATCACTGTTCCTGGCCTTCTATCCCTGATACTGCCTCTCACGAGGATGAAGTACTCGTTAAATCCGAAGAACGCAAGTGTGTAGTCTTATTAACCGATCAACTTGATAAAACCTTACCTGACGGATCCATCATCGAGATGTTATTAAATCGTTTCTCTTCATTGTCTAAGTTGGTAAATGTTCTCACGTACGTATATCGCTTTATCGATAATACTCGACATCCCAATCAGGTGAATCGAAAACGATTTCTTAATAACGTTGAACGTCATCACACTCTTATAAAAATAGTTAAACATGTACAACATACCACTTTTCTCGAAGAAATCTTTCATCTGCAATCAAAAAAACCCTTATCAAAACCTTTTCGCAAGTTAAATCCGTTCCTTGATGATCAGGGAGTACTCAGGGTGGGCGGTAGGATTTCGCGATCAGGTCTCGAATATGAGCAAAAGCACCCCGCCTTCTTACCTTCTAACCATCCTTTTACTTACTTGGTCATTGACTTTATTCATCGCAGTTATTTACACCCAGGTATTAACACTACACATTTTCTACTACTTCAACAATTCTGGATCATAGCTGCAAAACGCGTTATTCGTCGCCACTTGTCCAAGTGTATTCAATGTTTTCGAACAAATCCTCAGCCATTACAACCTTTTATGAGCGATCTTCCCTCTTATCGCGTCAATCAAGTTAAACCATTTTCCGTGGTCGGTGTCGATCTAGGCGGGCCGTTCCGTATTAAACTCGGTTCACATAGAGGCGCGAAAATGGATAAGGCGTATTTGTGCTTGTTTGTTTGCCTGGCGACCAAGGCGGTGCATTTAGAAGTCGTATCGACGTTAACAACTGAAGGGTTTATTGCTGCTTTGCGCCGATTTGTAGGAAGACGCGGTCGGTGCAACGGAATTCACGCGGATTGTGGCACTAATTTTGTTGGTGCAAAAAACCAGCTCTCAACTTTAATGGAACAGGCAACGAATGCAGAAAAAATCGAATTTAAGTTCAACCCTCCCGGCGCACCGCACTTTGGCGGCGTCTGGGAGATTCAGATTAAAGCCGCAAAATCTCATTTGCTTCGGGTCGTGGGTGATCAGGTTTTGACTTTTGAGGAACTAACCACTCTTTTTGTTCAAATAGAAGCCATCTTAAACTCAAGGCCACTTTGCCCTATTAGTTCCGATCCAAACGACCTGACGTGTCTCACTCCGGGTCATTTTCTCACTTTAGAACCTTTGACAGCCGTTCCCGATGAAGATCTTTCTAACGTAAACCTAAATCGGCTTCACCGATGGCAGCTGCTCCAATCTTTTCAACAGAGTTTTTGGTCCAGATGGAAATCAGAATACTTAAATTCTTTAACGCAACGAGCCAAATGGACGAAACACTCTAAACCGTTACAGATAGGTTCTATGGTAATCATTAAGGACGATAATCGTGCACCATTGCATTGGACACTTGCACGAGTTGTAAACCTCCAGGTGGGTGCTGATGGGATAGCTCGGAGTGCATTGGTTCAAAATGCTGACAAACAAATTATAAATCGACCTTTAGTTAAACTGTGTCCCTTGCCTATAGAGGACTCTGCTTAGCTGTTCTAATCATATTAACCGAACTTTCAACCCTTATCCAAAACTTTATTTAATTCTTTATTTAATTCTCTTTAGTTTTAGTATTCAACCTTTCGTCAACTAATTTTTTGTCTTTTAACCAGAAAATACCATAGGCATTTTGGTGGGCGGGATGTTTCGTTTCCATAAAAGAAAAAACAAAACGTAATTTAATCAGACCAATTTAGTTTCTTTTTTTTTATCGTTGTTCTGCTATCCTGCGGCAGCAGTATCGAAACGCCAATCTGTTGGTTGTTCATGTACGCACCAAACCAATCAAATTCGACGGCATGACTCGCGCGAAGTTCGTTAGAGTCGCCAACGCCTCCTAGCGTCAGTTTTCAAAAAAGGGAAGCGCGCGCGCGGCACGGTACGATATCGCGGCTCAACTAAAACCGAAAACCGATTATACCTCCTATTAAAACCGTGTGAAATCATCAGCCAGTAGCCTTCATCATCTCAGGATCACCAACGGAGTGGAAGCTCAACGACTAGTGCAGGTCGCAGCCCAGGATTCACGAGGTACGTGCGTGCATTGTATCTTTACTGTAGCCTGTCTAGGATCTCGCAGAACAACAAATAATTAACGTATTTTTTTTTATCGTAAGACCACCTCCTGGTCTCCCCAGAGTGGCATCCGCATCACAATTTCATTTCGGCTGGTGCGAGTTGCTACAACTTATGTTTTAAAAAATAAAAATATCTTTTATCTTTATCTTTATTTGAATAAATTCTTAATTCTCGAATAATATTCAAAGTGCCAAATAATCTTACCTCTGCTTCACTGTACATTCAGAGTCTTTTAAAATAGTTCGATAAAGGGCCAATTAAACTTAACTTCATTTCACTGTACCCAAGTACATTCGAAGTTCGATAAAGTTTATCCTGTTATTCTCTCTAGGAAATATACCTACCATACTACCATTATAACTAAAACACATATTACTCAGTTTTCGTATCAGATAAATGGGAAAGTTAATAAACAGCGATGTAGTATATACTTGCGTAGCGCTATCGATATTAAAACAAGATAACAATATGAGTCACGTAATTAACTCTGTTTCATGAATAATATTTACGCGTTTAAATTAACGTTGTAGAGTTGGTCATAAACTGGTCATGATTTTGAATAATAGTTCAGGAATATATAAAGAAGTGACACACAGCGTGAATTACTCTTAAGATACCATTGATAGACGATGAAACAAAACAAAACGCATTAATGAATTT
>NW_020800376.1:0-25259 GCF_003590095.1 Trichoplusia ni | reverse complement strand
TTTCGACATCTTCATCTTCGTCATCATGATCATCACCTTCATCTGTTTCGTCATCATGACCGTCATCGTCGCCTTCCTGGTCGTCATCCTCATCATCATGGTCTTCTAAATCGTGATCATCATCATCGTCATGATCATCAACATCCCATGCTCTTCATCTTCATCATCATGGTCATCTTCTGGGCTATGATCTTGCTCAAGATCCTAAGTCACAAGTTCTTATAAATAGCATTTTTTTATGTATGAAAATTACTGTTTTATAATTTATTCCATTCCATAATACTTAGTTTGAGGAAAATAATCTACCATGTCACAAATACATTGATTGTAGATCTTTTTTGCATACAAAAATGAATGGAAAGTATTAAATTATGTTTCCCACAAAATTACCAAGCAATAAACGTTATTTATTTACTTAATAATCAAATACTTTATTCTTTCCAGGGCCGGATCTAGGGGCCCAGGGGCCCCTAGGCCTCGATGTAACAAAGGAGTGGGGGTTCAAGTTATTTTCATTCAGTGAACTTTATTTTAGATGCCTTCTTTTGGCACAGTTATTAAGACAGGCACTGTCACTCTTGTAGTGTCAATAATGTGGGCATCTAGCAAGGATTCATATTTTTTTTTATTTCATCGGGAGTGCTGGGTCCCTAGTCATAGTGGTGGGTCCCTGGTCATAGTGGGCCCCTAGGCACTGGCCTAAGTGCCTTATGGATAATACAGCACTGATTCTTTCTGGCACTTTGTTGAGCACTATTATATCTTTTGTCTTATGAATATACATTAAGTTTGTACTTACATGGTGTTTCAGTTCCAGTGTATGTTCGTCATGATGATCATCATCAGGTGCATCCTCTAACCAACCTTCAAGAACACCAGAGTACCGAGATTCCACAGAATTTGCTTCCACTGGAAAATATCACAAACTATAAATTAACCTGGTTAGGTCAAAAAAATATGCATATGGATGGAGTTCATTAGTATAAATGGATTTATAATATAATTATTGGATTCGAGGTCAATAGTTCACATGCAATTCCTTTAAATAAATAAAAATAAATAGAATGAATTTTAATTCAAAAGAACAAAATAAAATTGTCTGTTACTTACATTCAGTAAGACCTCTATTTTCCAATATGATCAGTCCTATAAGAGTTATGAGCACAGCCAGTAATGAGAAGAATATGATCTTGGCACACCAGTGTCCTCCGGTGCCATGGTCGTGGTAAGAGTGCATGAAGACATCGCCTTCGCCGAGCGCCGCCTCCGTCCCACGAGGTTCTTCTACACCTAAATCATCTATAACACAATTTAATCATGATATAAAGCCTCATTTGTATTCACATCATGTCCAACAATTTTACTCTTATTCCTTACCTTTTTTCTTTTTCTTATCTTTACGTTTTCTTGGCTGCACATCGCCTGACATGGTTCACAAAGACTGGCGCTCCCGAGGCGACAGAGATCCACTCTATTGTTTCATAACCCTGAGTAAACAATGAGCATACAAAGAAACTGCATATAATTAGGCGACACGGGTTTAATAATTATCCAAATGCGCAATTTTCATGAATAACGAAATGTTTGGCGCACGATAAAATTTTAAAATAACCTACATAGAAAAGTATGTACCACAGCAGCTTTCTTCAATTTATTTTAGAATTTAACCTAAAAATAACCGGCAAAGACAGCTGAGGAGGGAGACAGGGATAGATCATAGATGAGCTTATAGTTTAGAAATAATGTTGAAGTCTACGCTTTTAAACATATTGAGTATTGTTTGGTAAAGGAACAAGTTATATTAGAGTTTTCTTCATATTTATCTTAAAATAAATAAGATACTAACCAAATTCGACGAGTCTAAAAAATCCAATATCTGCCGGTTGTTTACATTTTGTCGGAGCAGCTGACGTTACGAGACGAAAATGTCAACGTCATCTTGAGGTTTCAGGGGTATTTCTGTAATGCGCAACCGTTGTAAGGATGAAATTATTTGTCCTTTTCTGACACATTCTTACACTGAAATTATATCTGCTAATCTCTTCCCAGTTTGATTCCCAGTCACTTACATATAGAATTCTTCTTGTTTGGTCATAATGACATTCGAACTTGTTTAGGTACTCTTAGAATGTAAACAAGTATATGCTTATGTTCATGAAATTATTGAATTGTGAATAAAGTCAAAAGTTTTTCAGGCTTAAACTGCTGAAACAAAGTTCTGGAAAAATTAACGGTCAATATGTGCGAAGTAAAAGTTCTATATGATGGTTATTCGGTAATGACCGGTAAAGATCAGATGTCTGCGAACTGCAGCTGTACATTAATCAAAGGAGATCATAACGTTATTGTAGATACCATGACAGCCTGGGATTCACAGAAAATTATTAGCGGTACTTACTTTTTTACTGTATATCTTATTTTTTGTACAGCTTGAAGTTTATTTTAATTTTGTTATTACTTACTTTGCAGCTTTGGAAGCGCATAATATTAGACCGGAAAACATAAATTACGTTATTTCCACTCATGGTCACTCAGATCATATAGGGAATAATAATCTGTTCTTGAAGGCAAAACACATAGTTGGCTTCAGTGTCTCTTTTCAAGATGAATATTACACACATCCATTTGACAAAGGTGGGCAAAGCTTAGCTAGAAACTGTACCTACAGTTAAAAAAAACATTCCTGTAAGAGCTGGACTCTTAGTAACAGTTTCTTCACTTCCTCAATTTTTCTTCATGAAATATTATTTGTTTCATACTGTGTAGCATTTTAGTACTTACCTAATATTAAAATTTCATATTTCAGGAGAGGAATATAAAATTGATGACAATATAAAAGTGATACCTACACCTGGGCACACACTTTCTGATGTCACTGTTATAGTTAAAACTACAGATGATGTAACTGTAGCTATTGCAGGTTTGTACTGGCTGCTTTACCAATTAAAAGAAAAAAAAAACGTTTTTTACATGTTAAATACTACTTGATATTTTCAGGAGACCTCTTTGAAAGATTTGAAGATATAGATAATCCAAGCTTATGGTTAGAAGCTGGTAGTGAGGATCCAGTACAACAAATGAAGAACAGGTCTAAAGTAGCAGATACAGCAGATTGGATTGTTCCTGGACATGGCCCAAAATTTCAAATCACAGAAGAAATAAGAAGAACTCTTAAGAAACAAATGGGAGAAGAAACTCGTTCTTGAAATACATAATTAATATATATATTTTTCTTACTTTGTAATCTTAATATTGACAATAAATTAAGCATAATCATGAAATTCCATTTTATGTTATAAGAGATATGTATTTCATTGAAGTTCTATTGTTGTATTGAACCTGTCTCAGTAATTTTGACCCCAAAACTACTAAAATACTAAATACTGACCATGTCCTTATTATGTGCAAAACTGACATTTTTGTTCAAGGGGAAATAACAAAATGAAAATCCAATATCAAATTCTGATTTTATTACACATAAAGAATTCAATTTGCTAAGTTTTTTAAACCAAGCATATTTATTTTTCACAAAACAACTAATGAAGATATATTAACATTAAGTGTAAACTTTTGAAAAATACTTATGAAATTCTTCAAAATATTATCTTGACAATGAGATCAAATTAATTTTAATTCGTAATGTCTATTTATTTTCATGTCATCAGGCTAATAAGAGAACTATTATTATAATAAGGTTATATACACAGGTTCTATAGTTGAAAGACGAAATGCAAGGAAACACGAACATTGGAAATTAAGTTGTACCTCTTCATTGTAATCAAGGATTTAATATAAAAATAAGGTTTTTAAAACCATTTTACAAGTAATAATTTCACTTTGTCAATAACTAAAACAAGTCAAACAAAAACAAGCAATTTACCAAACTATAACCCTTTACCAGCAACTTAACATATAACTGCCCGATTGATAATAACAAATCGATAAAATAAATCGATTATGTGTTTAATGGACCATGAAATAATACTCAAAAGTAGGTACAAGACAAGAGACTAGATTGTGGAGGTGAGCTCATAGAAGTGCCAATTCATATTGCTGAAGCGCAAGCGAAGTTAGGTGTAGCAGAATCTCAAATATGGGAGGTACTAGTTTTTAATTATAAGAGAAAACTTTCACTCAGTAATTCGATATAGGATTTATCGGGTTTTACTGCTTTTACTTGTCCCAGATACTGTTAAACAAAATACTTTTGCTTTCTAGCCAGCACGATGGTATCAAGGTACATAAATAGTCAAAGAGAGATAGATTTTCTCCCAACAAATACTAAAATGGAGGTTTTCCATTCGCTGGCAGAAGATGTAAGGAATTAATGAAAAATCTTGCTACAAATGTGTAAATTAAAAATTGCGTTACCTAAATCGGGAGTGCTTTGTATACGACTCCCGTACATTCTACACCCTTAAAATTATTTGCATTGCAGCTATGGATTCGTAATTACTGTCATTATGATCAGATCTTACATTCTTTAATCATATCACATTAAAATATTAATTTAAATTCAGATAAGAAATTTGCATTAACATTATGACTTAAGCACACACTGGTAATAACAACATTAGTAACAACGTTTTAACTGTTCATAACATTGAATTACGTCTACAATCTTGTTTGTTATATGGATTACACAAGAATCTTCTTTATATGAATGATAAAATAAATGAACACTTAAAATGTTGTTTTCCACAGACGAAGACGTACGCCTTATTATACAAAATTGTGGCACATTTCCTTTTCAAATTTGGTACATCAAATGTTGTCACATACAAATATCATTTAGATGTTACTCCCAGTAATACCTTCGACAGAAATCCTCGTGTCCACCAGTCCTGGCCATAATTGCTGCGTGCAATAATTAAAAAGGAATTTCCTATTAATTATAAATTTTTCTTTATGCTATTAGAGCAAATTTCATATCACAGCCGTGGATCACTAACGCTACAAAGCTCAAACATGCCCATATCCATTCCGAACGTTAATCGATAGCTGCAACCAAAACAAAAGGAAATATATGATAAACAAATAATGTAAAAGTACATAAACTAAATGTAGATAATATATTTTGTATATACTTAATATTAATAGGAACAACCAAATAAAAATAGTTAAATTATAATTCATATCAATAACAACCTTTGTAAAAAATATAAGAATTATACAAGTTAATAATACAAAACAAGGAACATTCTGTTGCTGTCGTCATTATCCGCATATTTAGCTAAGTAGGTACACTGTAGGAGCCGCAAACAACGTGACTGGCACTCAGATTTTGATGTAATCAGTATGCGACATTACCTGCGGGTCAATGCTCGTAGGAACTGCATGTTGATCGTCAATGCACAGATCTGAATCTGAGTCGGTCCTGCGCAAACTGTTATCCTGTAGGAGCATAAAATACGTTAGGTAGAAATCAATTATCTATTAGTGCTGAATGGTTTAATATGCCTGCGGAATTAAGAGTTTAAACGGTTGACACCCTAAAAAAAAATATCCTATGTGTATGTGTTAAAAGTTTTAACAGGACATTTGACTGTAAAACGAAGATAAAACGTAAAAAAAAAGTGAAACGTAAGGCATGGAAGAGTGGGTTAAAAAGGTCACCTGTAAGGTAAAAAGTGTACTTATAAGTGACGTTACATGAGAATTCAACTTACTGTATCACCTTAATTTTTCGTTTACGCGATAATAGGAAAAAAGTATCCGATATTTTTTGAAAACCAATCTAATGAACTTATTCGTTCTTTTAAGTGAAATACCCACATATGTTCTTATGCTTAAAAATTACACAAAGCCTTTGAAAACCAATCTAATGAACTTATTCGTTCTTTTAAGTGAAATACCCACATATGTTCTTATGCTTAAAAATTACACAAAGCCTATTTACTACATAGAAAACAAAAAGTCATATCTTACTTACCCCTTGGGTATACTGATGTGTAGTTGTGAGCACTCTTGCTAAGGGCCTCAGGAACGCTGGTAGTGTCTCAGTGAGGGGTGGGCGCGCGTGCGTGAGTAGCGGTTTCAGAAGTTTGGAGTCAACCGCTCCCCACAGCCGCGCTAGACGAGCCTTCTGGCCGCTGACACCGTCGCCGCGGTCGCGGGGCGTATCCTGATGTCAATAGATAAATCAATTACTCTTCCTGAAGTTAATTAAGTATGTTACACAATTGAGGGATAATTTGTGTGTTGCATTTATATTATAACAAAAAAAAACATCAGATTTCTTCAAAAATAAAATGGTTTAAGAATAGACTATTCGTGGGATGAACCACAGTAAATGGGACTGTATACTTATTTGTAGTTTCAAGCCTACGCAAATGTCTAAATTATATTTCTGAGATTGGGTTTTATAGGTGAAATAAATATTTGAAAGCTAATTTATTCAACAAAAAATAAATAAATACTTACTTATTTTTAAACACTATCAAAATATTTTGTAAATATAATACATAAAGAAAATACACTCAAACATTAAACATTGTGTGACAAAAAATAACATAAATCTCCGGTATCAAAAAACTCAAACAAAAATAAAAGATAGATTTTGTGTTATTTTGCAAACAAAAGTGTGTATAGTCTTATTATTACACATTACATCATCAAATCTTGGATAAATGAGATACTACTGCACTAACAAGTTATTGTTAAAAAAAATCAGTATTATGACCAAAACGCAGTTCCCCTTTATCCTAGAAAAGATTAGTATTTAGTATTAGAGTATATTTACATTGACCAATAACATGCATGGATGTTATTTGCACGATGCTCATGTATTTCATGCATGTGAGTGGTAAATCATTAAATTCTACATACTTAAATAATAATATAGTTAAAATAGTTTACATACTTCGATACCGTTTAGTCCCCAAGGCATAATCACTTCCTTCGCGCCATTAGCCCACTTAACTACCATGCGGCCTCTCTATATATTAAAAGAAAACCAAACAAAGCCATAAAGTAAAAGTAATTATCATGCACACAAGACTACATTTATTTCATACTCTTTGTATTTTTACTTTCCACATTAGTGCCAATATTCTATTGAAAAAGTGTATGAAGAAAAGTTATTTGAAAGATCGATTGTACTTTATTTTAACTCATTGCCAGTTACGAAACCCCCCTACATAAATATTTGCATAAGGTTTAATTGTGTTATTGGTTAAATATGTGTTAGTAATAAATGTGTGTGATGACAAACAATGTGTGTTAAACCCGTCAATTGGTTAGTATAATATAAGTAAGACTCGTGCAGTTCGTAATGCGTGCATGTATTTATTAGTCTTACTGTTGCCCTGTCGCAACTGGCCGGTTGCGATGAGTCCATGTTACGGAGGCCGAAACCTATGTCAGCGGGCTGAACAACAAAACAACTTGTTAATGAAACGCAAGGCCAGAACAATAGAGCCTTTGCTTAAGGGAAATTCATGACGAAGTATGGTAACACTGTAAAATTACAATAGTACTGATAGAATAACAGAGCTCTATAGAATTTTACACATGTTTTGAAAGTATGTGAAGTAATATTTGTAATTATACAGTAAGACCATCAATTTTATGACCTATAGACACATAAATAAACTTAAAAATCCATGTAATATCGAATGAATATGTGAGACCATCGAAGATAAACCTTCTTCAAGAAACAAATTGCTAACCGAATAAACAGCTAAAGATGGTATGGGTAAGAAGTGTTCTGCTAGCAAGTATAACTTTGAAGAAGGTTTACATTTAAAACACAGTTTCTACACCTGGCTGTCGCAGAACATGCCATAGAAAAATCGAACAAATCCGATTAAATATGAAGAAGTAAAAATTTTGCTGAAACAGGCAGGTCGCGACATAAGATTAAGAAACCAGGCACGAGGCGATAGAAAGCGCGATGTATGACATCCAAAGCTCCATTAATGTGCAAACATAGCGCTATGTATACGTACCGATCCAGCAACGTCCGTGGCCTGGTAGAGCTGCCACAATAATGTCTTATTAATCACATGCTTGCTGTACCACACGCTTCCAACGTGCCTTATGTACAAACCAATATTACGTGCGTGCCCGACTGCCTACAGTGCAGGTTTAATGACGTTTCGGTATGTATGAACTCTTTCATACAAAATATTACTAGCAATAAAGTTCACTTTTTAGCGTTATTTGTGCTTATACGTGATAAACTATATTATAGGCTGCTTTATGATTTAAAATATTTGCTAAGTAATATTTTGTATAATAGCATGAAAACGTCGTAAATTCTTTATTAATCATGAATTGGAACAGGGATATTTTAATTTCACTGAATTATTCTTTTATAGAATCAAAATTACTTAATCTATGTATCAACAAAGTGTTTAGGCAGGTAAGTTATAAGAAACAATAGAAAAAAATCGTAAAAGATCATTAAAGACAGTGAAAAAATTAGGCACACTGAAAGCAGCAACGAAAATAAAGAAGATACGAAGGAAGGCAACACTTAAGGTTAATAGAAAATAACAATAAGCTGAGACGTAGATACTCCTTCAACTACATATAATTAAAAAAAACTGTTTATTCCCTTTGCTTGCTGCATAATAATATTAAAAAAAACTTTCAATTTCGAATAACAAAAACAAATGAATGTAAATGTAAGCGTCATTGATTGAATTGAGAGAAAGTGAATGATCGTATCTACTTCTAGTAGAAAAAGGTGTAGCTCTACAATACTAAGTGTTCCAATTGGTAATTGTTATGCAACCCAAAGTGAATCTTACAGTAAGTATTTACAAATGGATAAGTAACGTACACTTCTGACATCTCTGTAGGGAAGCGCATCGCTCTCATCGTTTCCTCCTTCCCTGTAAATTTAATGCAACTTATTAGTTTTGTATTTAGACGGTAGCAGCATAGAGTAGCTGCTTTTCAGGATTCTGTACCCGCAGGGTAAAAACAGAACCCTACTTTCAGCGGCAATGCTGTCTATCCGTCCTGTTACCATATTATAAACCATTGATTTTTTAACAGTTGATGTATTTCTGTTTCTGGCGTCACAACTAACGACCTAAAAGGTAGCTGGCTCGGACGAAGCCCATGTCCAGCAGCCGATGGATTGTTGTCTTAAGGAAGACGTCATATATAGCCTTAGACGTGTTGCAAAGAAAAATACATGTTGTAATAACACATACCCAGTAGGTATACGTAGATATGCAAGCGCGTGTGTAGCGGCGCCTCCCTGCAGCACGACGGTCGCTATGACTATCAGAGATGTGGTCGTCAGCATAGCTTGCCGCGCTTCCGATACCGTGTTGCGGATGGCTAGAGCAAATGACATCGCTCCACGCAGACCTGGACAAACGAACGAAAGGGTTTGTTACAATTATGATGATATTATACGAAAATTATATTTATGGAAACATAAGAAGGTAGGTGCTGTGGAAAAGTTTACTCAACTTTAGCCTGGTTTAGATAGAATAAAATGTCATTGAATATGTAAAACAAACTAGGCCATTGTTTTCTAAAATTAAGACAAAATAGGAAGCTTGCTCAACGTTAGCCATATTAAGGCAACATATTAGTAGACAATATTAGTTCATTATTGTTAATGAATAGAGAAGTCGCCTATTTAAAAATCATTTAAGTGAAATGATCTTTCGAATCCTTAACCTAGTTTCACCATGCAGACATATTTAGAAGCAAGTACGCAACATATCTATGCAAGTTATCTTAAAGGAAAAAATTATTATGTTTAAGATTACCTGAGAAGAATAGCATGTGTTGGAAGTTCATGGGTATCGGTGGGTTGCGTCCTAGGTTGAGGAGGAACGAGAGCGGGTAGATGTTGACGGGCGCGACCGAGTGTTGATGTTACCTGTTTATAGCTAAGGAATATTATGCAAAGAAGAATATTTCATTTTGAAATACACGTACTAAGGTATTGTTTTTAGAAATATAAACTTTATTTCTTTCTGTTAAGAGTTCAATTTGACTTTTTCTTCGCTTTTGTTCCTTTTTTATTACAAAATAGTTTTGGTTTCAATCTAAACGTGGTGTTACAAAACTGATTTTAATGCATTTACTGTGCGTTCTTTACGACATGTCTACTTATATACACTGATGTATGCAATAAACCATCGAATGAGCTCAATATTAAAACTGACAGCAAATAGTTTTTATGGCCCACTTACAGTGTTGCTATAAAAGGATAATAATAGATCAACTGCTCAACATCGTTTGCCGTCGACCACAATCATATCTAACTGAACGTTTTTAAATTGAGCGGATTTATTTAGGCAACGACTATTATTTCACATGGTACAGATTTTACTAGGGCGATAAGGTAATTAGGCGAATAATGTTTAAACTGGAAGCCACTATTTTTGCAGGAACTAAAATGTTCTAAAATATAGTTATTCTTTTTCCGATACTTCGTTAACGGACTCCTTCCACTTTAGGTTGAGCGGAAGGGAGTGTCAGACTTCTACTGACAAAACCTGCCCATGTCCTCCTACGCCCTTCGTCTACCGGGGCCACGGTAACCCTAACAGATAACCCGCTGCCCCGGCGGACTTCAACCCAAATGGGCTCTACGGGTTGTATTTTTTACAAGCGTAACCAGTAAGTTAATAAAAAATATTTAATGAGCTACGAATAAATAGTTCCTAAACCAACGACAATTAAAAAAGGATACAAAACCAGCTATGATAAACCACGGGTCAAAGTGATGCTTAGGGAAGGTGAACATTGACACGCCGATGTACGTAAAGATGAAGTTCTCAGCCAGGAAGTTGAGCAGTTCGAAGAGTTGCTTCGTGCGGTTCCGGGAGTCCGACGAGAGATTGTTGTAAGTGTAGTGCGCCTGGCATATACCGCAGAATAATACCGCTACCACACCTGGGGAAAGCAGAATTAAGTTATTAATAACATATTTTAATAGATTTTTTCCTTACCCAACTATGAAGTATGAAGTCTGATGGAGGGCATGAAAGACTGATCAATTTTCAACAGAATTCAGAAAGGGATGCGATTCTGTTGATTATTTTTTCATTAACTTGAAATCTAGCAAATTTGATGACATTTAACAAATGTCAAATAAATTTCTTCTAGTTCAGCTCATTTGTTTTTTATATGAAGTCGATTGATCGTTTTGTTTTATATAAATGTTTTTTCTTTAATTATTCAAACTTAATATACCAATAATTAAGAAAAATAACAATTGAGGTTTGTACAATATGGTCACAAGTTCAAAAAGTTAATAATACTTTCTATTACCCTATATAAAGCTAAATATAGCATAGTAGGCTTTCTAGGTTTATAAACCACTGGAGTACTCGCAATGTCAATGACCGTAGACCGCTTTAGTAAAGTAAACCATTGAAAGGAAATGTGTCTATAATGACATCGCTATTATTATTGAATAGACCCACAGGATGTCCTAAATATAAAATGTCTCTAACTGTAATCTTGTCTAGCGAAGCGATGAGGCAGAGTAGTATTTTTTTTGGTCCGTTTTTTCATACCCCGTTTATTATATAATTAAACGATTATCTTTATTACATGGGTCAATCTAGTGAACTAGTTTCCTTGGCAATAAGTCAGTACTGTTTTAATATTTTCCTAACATTGAAAGCAAAATAACAATTTTACGTACCGTTAACCATTATGGTAAACATAATGGTCCGGGAATAAAGACTATCTTCAACCAAGGACAGTTGGAGATGGTGTGCCGGACAGTATACACTATCAATAGTTGAGTTCACACAGTCTACTTTTTGAAATCGAGTAGCACTGCAGGGCACTCGAAGTAATAAATAATGAAAGGTACATTACCTGTTAGCTCGCAGACTTCAGCAATAAGGAAGGCAGCGTACGAAGTCAGCACGAAGAGCGCTGACTCGAGGAGCGGCCACTCTCGAACGTGAGTGAACTTCGTCATGTGTATATAGGTTAAGGAATTATTGAAAACATTCGTCATTCAATTATTGTGATAAAGTTAAAAAAATAATCGTAATATTCAAATCTCTGTCACTCAAAGAGGTCTTTTCCGGTTTATATTCGGTGTCTTTAACATAGGATATACAGAACCGGTTACGAAAAGGAAATTGCTGTCATAAAAAGGTTTTAGATATACGGAAACTGTTCCTAAAAATACTAAACCAGTTTATGTGCATATGAAAAATTGAAAATATATGCACAGTATAACGTAACTAATATTTCCCCGATGTTTCAAATATTTGAAACAATTAATTTCCATTCCAACAATAATGGCTATTGACATAAACATTCAACAAGACAACTGTCACATTCTACTACCACGTGGATCGTTAAGTATAATATTTAACTTGTAAATGATAAATGTGTGATACGCTTGTATAATATCGACCCGATAATTGTCCCCGCTTTGGGCTTTTATATATTGAGGTAGAAAGCATTTATCGAATTCTAGTGTTGAAGTCATGAATAAAAAAAAAACACTCGATTTAGGAGCGCTATCTGCTGGTCATAATCGGAGTATTGAAACCCATAAATACAAAAACCGAAAGAAATACAAGTTCTTAATTTAACAAGGTATAAAGTACCGAAGTCTGTTGGCCGGTATGTCGTCCAATAACCACTAACATTAGAAGCGTGACCTTTACCTTAATAGATATTTACGACTTGAATGACATGATAATTACGTTATATGGCTGTGACGTCATTTTGAGATGGGTTAGGTAAGGACACGAGGAAAATTACGAAACGTATCTACAGGTAAATGTTATGCTTTTAGAATAGATAGAATTCATCGATACTAATGCGCCAAGTACAAGTGCATGCTTGACGATAGTTTTGCATTCTAAACACTGTGTGTGTTGTTGGATACGGTAGCATTACTGCGCAGAAATACTATGGATAAAATTTCAGGCGATTTCAGGTCCCATTTATAATTGTTTGTTTTTGTTTTCTTTAGCAAAAAATCTCTTTCTTATAAAACTAAACTAAACAAAAAAATGCTGTATATGTACTAAAATAGTTTACCAAACCTACGAGTTATGTTTGTTATTAAAAAGGATATCAAAGCCGTTAAACATCCAATTAGAGCACCAACGAGCAGTGACAAACTGAAGATCCCAATAAAATCTCCAATCGCTCCGAGGAACGCGGTGATCTCAAACCCGCCATCATTCGAGTATCTCAGCTCGTAGTTTTGAATGGCTCTGGAATTCAACAAAAGAATAAATATCACATAATTATGTAAAACTAAAAACGATGAGTGTGAGAAGAAAAACATATGTTATTGGACAAGAAAAATGCTTTGCTCATTCAAAGATGTAGACAGCTAAAGCTACACTGGTTATACAACGGCATGGTATTGATATCTACTGAAGTAAAACGAAGGAGGTTAAATGCCGTCTCGCTTTACATAAACATCTGCTACATAATTTGACGGTCGCTCGATAAGTATGCTAATTACTTAAACAAATAAAACTGTTATTACTTTGAGGTTCAAACTTTTAAAGTAATTCGAGGAGTTATGAAAATGATGATTATTTTATTAATATTTAATAACATCAACCTGTAGATAGGAGTTGTCTTTCAAGGACAATGACTGTTGATATATCTACAGGGTGATATTATTCGGCTTTATTCTTTAAATACTGATTTGTCATCATCTAACGACAGTTTTCCTATTGCATAGTATTGGGTTAAATTAAGTGATAATGAGAATGGCAAAATAGTTACCCGCTAAGTAACTAAAGCCACCGCATCATTGAGGACACTTTCGCCGAATATCATTGCATACAAATTCACATCCCACCTGTAACAATATTGACATATTTCTGATCGCGTGACAATACGACACATTGCTAAATACATACGTGAATCAGCAGATCTGATAGTTTTAACAAGGATTTAATGACCGCTCTATGGAATTACCAGTCAAATGATATGTTTTTTTTTTTATATAAATTATGGGTTTATTTCCTTCGTGGCGGTCTATAGTAAAGTATATTGGTGAATATAAAAAAATCACATGTGACAGCATAAGTTTGTGATCTAATCTATCACTTGTTCGTGTGTTTCGGATTGGAGGATTTATTAATTAATTACTACCTAACCACTGCGTGACGTGTTGCATGCACCAAAATAGGTATCTCTTTAAAATTAGATTTAATAACATACAACCCCCAAATGAAAGCTATAGCACTAATAGCAGGTTATAAGAATCAACAGAATCGGTTCTTCTAGTCCGAAGTTAGCAATCATATAAAAAAATACAAATTGAAGTAGTTTGTGAAATTTTCCATTTCGATGGCGAAGAATAATTTAAATAGCTTTGTCATAAAATACAAATAATACAATAGATAGTGTTAAATGCAAAGTGTGTAGTGTATCACGTGAAAATATGAGTAAGAGTCGTAACTGATAAAGCAAACGCACGTGGATAAGAGTGTGTATCCATTAGGTGCACAATTAATATTATCGAGGTAGATAAATTATCGGAAATAGTTCGACATACGACGGTTATTAAACCGATAAACTACTAAAAACAAAACATGTCCTGAGTTATCTTACTTCAAAACAATCTAATCAACAAGACACGAACGTACTTAAGGAAATAATTAGTAAAAACCGATTTGCGGGACTTGAAAACAATAGGGATGATTGACAATTTGAATTTGTGAATGAAACTTACGCGTGACGTCACGATTGAGTTTAAATTTTACTCTATCGTTACGTCACAAGCCTCCTCTCCTAAACTTTAAAGCAGTTAATATTTGTCTAATCTAGTTTTTCTGAAAAAGGAAAAATACGTGTCTCATACTTTTCAATTATCTAACTGAGGGGCTAAAGAGATTTTTTCTTTTTATACCCAGTCATCATCCCTATCGTACAACCATGCAAAATTCGCGGCATTAAAATCAATGTGCACGCGTTCAAACGTTACCTAATAACAGTTGTTGGATTCAAATATTTTCATTGCATTATTGCAACACACCTACATATTGCATTACATAGAAACTTGATACTACAGAATGTTTACTAGGCTGCGCGAACGAGACATATAATTGGATCATTATTTATCTTAAAATAAATGCATTTTACCCTTTAATTGTGAGAAGATGGCGAGTACTGTCAGGGGATCGGGTCGGCGAGATGAGAGCACCAAAGTACAGGGTATCTAGGAAGGTGAAACTTGTGGCTAGGGACTCCGGCATCAGTTGCACACAGCCGTACATAAGGGCTCCGATCACCAGCGCAGATAGCGCTGTGCCGACCATCGCAAATGTTAATATGGCGGCCAAGGTTGCGGAAGAAATATTTCTGCAAAAAAATAATTAGCTCATTCCATTTTTATAATGTCATATAAATTCATGACCATGAACAATGACAGTGTAGGTACAGTTCAAAATAGTATTCATGTAATATAAGTGTGTCATTAAAAAAATAGCAAAGTATAATTATTTTAGTGACTTTTAATTTGTGAAAATATGAATTTTAATTTTGTGATGGTTTGGTGATTTTTTTTTAGGCAAGGAGGTTTTATTAAAATTCAATATGAATTTCTCATTTATTATTATGGTGGTTGAGGTCACTACGCCAAACCCCACTGAGCGCGACCCTTCGAGGGTTCGATTCCCACATCGATTCATGAATGCTTGTCGTGAGACTGGGCGTCTTTGGGCATGTAACTTGATTGATTGTGAAAACCCCGCGACACAAGTTCCTCAATGCAGGAGTCGTTTTTTTAATGAAAAAGAGAAAACAAATATTCTATTTGCAAATAAATTATATTTCTGACGGACTTACCCTTTTCAGGCAATATCCAGCATGGAATATAATAGGTGGTAAAATTATATTGAAAAATATCTCAGGATCAAATGTAGCTTTCAGATCTATCTCATTTTGTTCCACATTCACTATTTCACCTCTAAAGCTATAGGCATAAGTCTTGTTAGGCACTGGAGCATCTGTAAAGAAAATAAATTTCTTCATACCTAGATTGGAAATAAACATGATTTTTTTTATTTCATAGATGTATGATATTCTTATGAGATTTCTTATTAGATGTAAAAGTATTCTACTCAGAAAGAAAATCATAATTCTTTAATTAGTTTCTTGTCTAGCAAATGTACTTTATAAATTTGCTATGATATCCCAAAATTATGATTTTAAACCTTTCACCATAGGTCCAATGATTATAATGTACTGAACATATTGATCATTCCCACGAAAATTAACTATGAACCATTTCCTGAAATTTGTTTGCATATTATAAAATTCAGTTCCTAATAAATTAAATAACATTCTGACGGTCTAGTTATAAATAGAATTCATTAAAAAAAAAACAAGGCCATACTGGATGGTCCAATAACTTGTTTGTATCTCATAAAAAAAAACAAATAAAAAATATTCAATGAAGCAGACTGTATTCTTGATATTCCTTATAAGATAAGTGAATAATTTTGAATGAATCAATGTTTTATAATGGATAATAATGATATTTTTGTTAATAAGCTCTTTATATTTTGGTAATTAAAGAATGTTAGTGATAAGATATCTGATGTTGTTTATTACACAAGTATGTAATCCATAGTTTTCACTAAGCAAATTTTGTCTGGTCTAGTGTCAAGAAACAGCAGTTGTTTTATTTAATATCGGGCACCAAATAGATACATAAATATTCATCCCATTAAACTCCAGATTCAGTTTTGCTTTTGAAAAGATATTGAAGAATGTTATACACTAAAATTCTAAAGAATTTGGGACCCTTTCCCCTGGTTCTAGCAAGTAGTTAAAGCTGACAATAAACGCTTTGAATTTTCTGTTCTAAAAAACGTTACAGTATTAAAATTATTATGAAATAACTTACCTCCAGATGACACCTGCATCTTGTCCGGGAAGTGCAGACGTAACATGTCTGGTGGAACAGACAGGTTGTACTTTGTCTCTGGTGCTGGATGCACATTGATGTACGTAACTTGGTTTGTACTGCCCGCATAGCGAATTATTGCCCCTACTATTAAACCTGGTAGAAAAAAAAACTAGTTGTATTTTTAAATTGAAACAGTTCACATACAACCTCCTTCTTGTATGTTTTTTTTTATTGTATGCAAGGAGTTGTATGTTCTTTTTTATATAGGAAGAATAACTAGAGGCCACAGCAAATACATCTACATAACTGACTTTTCAATGGATGAATGCACAATTAAAATGTTATGTAAACAAAACTAGAAACTGCAAACCAGTAAACTTCACACTCCTTGTTTGAAATGTTATATTGTTATGATTTGAAATATTTTGTTTTCAAAACAAGGCTTTTCTAAACAAGTTTTCATATTTTGTGTTAATTTTTGACATCCGATTTTCAAAGGCATACTTATTGTCATAATATTGGGAAATTTTAATGACTAATGTACTGTGACTTTAATTATAACACCAGGGTCAACAGGTTATCTTGATTGGTTTTGTTTACAGATAACAAATACAGAACCTAACACAGTTTTTTAGTAACGGCTGTATAGTGCGTGCATAGGTAGAAAATTTCCGTCAAGGTCTTGAACATCAATTGTTAGATGATCACATGACCAAACAGTCATTTTAAAGTAATTACGCTTTGAATACAATATTTACCATATATAACAGCGAGTCCTGTTTCATGGAGCCAGCTCACACGGCGATGTTTAAATACCCATATAGTTAACACAGTCAGAGTTAAAAGACAGGTATAAATTAGCAGATTTAAGCTGTCTATCCGATGTAGAAGTGTTGCTTTTGCGTCCAGCGCAATATCTGTTCCTGAAGCTTGACATACTGCCACCAAATACAAAATAAATGACACGGAACTCAGAAACAAATTCATTATTTCAGTGCTTTAAAAATAACGTCGTCACATCACAAATACACCTGCTTAATAAACACGAAACATTAAATTAAAAGCTATCAGATCTCTAAATAGGAATGACAACTTCTATTTCAATCTATAAACGTATTCAATCGTAATAATTTTACGTTTCGGAAAATAGTCAATACATTTCTTCAGGAACAAAACGGTACAGACAACCGTGAATGAGATTTCGAAATAGCGACTGTCACTAATGTCAGTCATTCGTTCAAATGTCAAAAAGTGTCAACGGGTCTAGTGTTGTTGTGTTGAGAGTCTATGGCAGGAGCTTAAATCGATAAAAAAATTACTAAATATCAAGAATCCTTAACATAATATATACTATCTGTATTTCACAAAATCAAGTTATTAATTATGTTCAACAATTATTATGTTGCTGTCAATTAAAAATAATTCTTCTTTCACTGAGATTGTTTTAGGCTACGTAAGCGTTATTTATCATTGAAACAAGTTTTATTATGCCTTATGTTTTTAGTTGATTTTCACAATGTTCATCTAGGGAATGGGTGGCAGAGGATAGAATGATGATTTATAGTTATAGTACATCTATACGTGTATTTGCTTTAAAATCCAATTACACCTACGTATGAGACGTTTTGACGTTTTTGGAGTATTTATGCGTTATCGTTGCAAAATGAAGGTTTTTCTCTATTCAAAAGCTGTCCTGTTGTTCTAGGAAATCGCGTTTGATGATTGAAAATGGTCTATTATGAAATCATTTATTGATGATAACGCAGTGCAAAAAATCTTATATTAGCAATACAACTTTGTTGCGACTGGCAACTGATTGAATAAGAATAACATAGGTGCCTATATTTTTCCTTGACTTGTAGCATCCTGCTTGCATGTACCTATTATTTAATAGGGCTTATGGGTTCTATTCCTTATAAGGCCAATAGTTCTAATATTGAATAAGATATAATTATATTCTATATTAAATCAGACAGCACCTTGTCTTTTTATCTACTAAGACATTAAAAAATGCAGCGTAAAATTGATAGAACATAACACTGGATATCAATCACAAGCATTGGTCCTCTTTTATTTTTAAATGATACCTGCTGATAATTATGTAGCTAGCGTTTTGCAGTGAGCTAATTGTAGCCTGCTAATGTAATGTATTTTATTGTGTTGGTGTGTTTTTAACATAGCTAATTATATACGATTGCTTATTGTATTGCTAAATACCTATATACGCAAAAGTATTGCTTTAATATAAAAGATAGCGGTTGCCCAGGTCGCTTAATCATCATGTCGTTTTAAACTTAAAGATACGAAAGACTCATTTTTAGGACAACTGAACATTCCTACCTACCTACGTCTCTGGTATTGAAGAAGATAGGCTACATACTTACGCTATATATATGCTATATATCTTTCCGACAGCTACAATACTGACATAAATAAATCAGAATCTCTTGAAAAAAATCTGGTCGAGTAGCATGTTGGAATGAATATTGCATTGAATATTAATGAGTAAAGACTACATTTTTTGTATACTTACAGATATTTTAGCCATTATTAAAATATTGCTTAACAACAACAATAAAAAATAATTAACCTACTGCAACTCCTAGACTAGAACACTTTGTGATTAATCAATCGTGTTTATCAATACAATCAAATGCAGTCCGCCATGTAAAACTTAAAGGTAAAGTCAGATAAATAGCAATCAAATAGCAAGCTTATAACATAATTAAAATATAACTGTTTCATAGGTTCAATAAAAATTACATAAAAATCTATGGGTTTCTTTTCGTCGTGTTCTTTTTTCTAATCTTGACAAAGTGGACTTTAATTAAACATCGTTTTCTTTTTCAAAATGCCCCAAATATAACTAGTTTCGTTAAGGCGCTTATAGCCAGTATTTATACTTTTTTGTTACTCCATTTGATCCTAAATCTATTTAAAGACCGACAATTCACATTAATGAGTATATTAAGTTAATTTATTTCTTCTTATTTTGTTGAATCCTCTTTTTATTACTAATAAATTATTCGTTCGTATAAAACCAATGATTGATCCGGATTAAGCGTAGGTATAAATCGCTTCTGTTATGTTAATGTATGTTAACTTTGTTTGGTTAAACAATAATCGTGACAACAATCATTTTAATCCGGTTGTAAACTACTGCAATAAAAATAGACCAACAACAAAATATATATGATTGTTATTTTCAATTGTTATGTTATTTTATGGTTAATATTTGCTTCAACTACATTACTAGGTACTTACTGTATGTAAATGGTTTGTTTTGGTCCCAAGTTTATTAAGTTTAATAGCAAAATAAATTAAAAAAAATCAAATCAAAGACCTCTAGAAATGTAGATGTCGTGATATCCTCGTTATTGACGCACGGGTAAAGGTCACATTTAAAAATCATAAAAAAACAAATACTTAATAATGAGCATGCTACACGTCTTTAAATACATTCGACTTAGAAATAATGTTGTTTGAATTTTCGCTTATTTGTTTTTTTTGGCATCCAGAGTTTTGATTGAATACTTAGTAGGTAGGTAGGTATGTGTGTATTTATCGTATTAGTAATTTCGTCATGACTTCGACATTCTGTAAAGCCCATGGCCCTATTGAAGGTGAAAAAAGGACAGGGCTTATAGGAAGTACTTCGTTTAGAACCTTTGATTGTTGTCAAAGATCAGATATGACATACGTAGGTCAAGATAGGAAGGATGTGATTTGCGTTAAAGGAAATAATTATTGATATAATAAATTAAAATGCGTAAAAACCTAATCTAGAAGGCATTTGTATTAAGGTCGACTAGTCTCGACGTCGGTATTTACAAAGTTATTTAGTAAACACGCTGGTATTGTTTTAATTGATTGTATTTTATTATATAGTTGTTTACAATACACATTTTTATGAATTATTATCGGTTATTGTGAGTGCTAACAACATAGGCAATAGGTCAAATAATAATTTTAAAATAAATTAATATATAAATTGTATATGACGCGTTCGCCAAGGTCCCAGTAGCGAGTTTAATCTTCGTACTACCTTCGTGAGATTTCAATGCCTTACTGACATAATTAATGTGGGAAATATAATTTATGCAGACCGCCACCCGTTTGACGCTGACAATGAGAGGCCTCGAGAGGCCTTGGGATATGAACTCTCTAAAATTGTTTTTCTTTTTAAGTAAGAATCATTAGTTGACGTCAAATTTAATAAAAAAATATTTTTGATTAGAAAGAAGGGTAGTATTTGACTATTAAGTCAAAACTGTTTTCGAAATTTATAGCGTTCCATTAATTCCCCAATTCCTAGGGATTTAGAATAGAGTTGATAAAACATTTTTCCAAAGCAACTTGCCGACATTTGTCATTAAGTTCAACTCAGCTCGTAAAAATCCCCCTTCTTTGAGAAGTCAGCTAAGCATTAATAATTTTCAGAAGAAAGCAGTACTCCTAACATTCAAATTTAAACTGGACAAAAATCGACTCTACTAATATATCCCAATTCGACGGGAATGATTTGTCGGGTCAGGAAAGTCTAGAAGGATTAATCAATTTTAGTTGATAACAGTCCTACAAACATACCTCTTCAGGGAGGAGAAAGTTCATGAGGTTTTCCCCGGGTAAAAAAACGTTAAGAATACTGCGTGTGGTGCGCAATAAATAGTATAAATTTAATCTAACCCAGAATTCAGATTCGGAATAAAACATAGTAGTTAGTGATGATAACGACAGCTTTGAGTACCTTTCGAAGCACGGGGGTGTACCCAAACACTTCCATACTTCCCAGTACCGCGTCTTCTCAACAGAGAGTTTGTACGTAAAACCCGCCACGGTAATAGGTCCACATTAAAAGTTACATTCTAAAGTCGTTTTAACTGCATATCTGTTCACAGAATAGTTATATCCTACATTAAATTAATTCCAAGAAAGGTAGTCTGTCCTAATTGTCTGCATCGCGTGATGCTGCACTACACCGACAGAATGTTGCATCATTTTGCTTCTTAAGGTTACCTTTATACAGTACTTTGTTAATAAAGGACTCCAACATTTATATTTAACCCTTATTGTAATCAATCTGTTTGGATGATGTAATTCCAGATGAAAAATCCATACCGACTGTTAATATGCAATGATTTCCTTTCGTCAGACTAAGCAATTTTGTTTAGTAATTTTAAATAATAAAGGCGAAATAGATTTCAATCGGGCTTTTCAATAACGCTGAATCTGTGCCGAATGTGTAGTATGCCCAAATTGCATTACTAGATGAATTAACTTGAGGAAAAACAGAAAATTCAAGTTGTAATAAATTGAGGAAATCCATTGCAACTAATACTCTGCAATACTTAGCGGTGAAAATAAGGAAAATCAAATATGATTTAGTTAATGCTTAGTTTCGTTCTTGGTGTTTACCTGATTAGGTAATTCCCTATATAATGCAAAATTACTTAGAAAATTAATGCAGTTATTTAGTGTTTATTTGGAAGAATTTCATTCGGGGAACTTGTTTGATGTTCTGTTTGTTGTAAAAGCCAACGTCATTTGATAGATGAGACGCCACTTTATGATTTATTTAAGTAATGCTCTTGAAATGGTTTTGTAGTAAAAAACATGATAAATAGCTATAATTACAAAGCTTTTCTTTTACTTATTTTTCGGAGAGTGCAGTATTATTCTAGATATGAATCACGGATATAACTAATAATTATTACATTGGTAACGTGGACACTCCATGAAATATTGAGACTTCTTGGACTTTTCGGAAAGAGATCGACAGTCGAGTTTCGTCAAAATATTGAAGTAACTGGAAAAGAGGGCAAAAAGCAATGGACTTAATTTGATTCAGCATCCAGCTACGGATATTCAAACAAATGCATTTAAAGTACAGATTTGAGTGGTGCTTTAACTTCGCTTAAACTTTAAATAAATAAATTTAACACGATATGTTTGCAATATTCGAGGACAGATTTAATAAGGAAAAAGTCGATAATTTAGCAAGATTTTTTACCTATGTTTCAATAAATGGGTTTTTCAAAGGACAAAAATTTATAAACTTAATTTAATGCAGTTTAGTGATTGCTTTGTCATGCATTATCTACTTATAATATACTAATATAATGGCTTTATTTCTATAGAACCGCTTCGGTCATTTATTTGTGCATGTTGTATAATTGTTCTCGCATACGATGATTACTTGTTTTGTTAGGATACTGGAGTGGTTATGGATTTTGTTCCACCTGGGAAGGTCACGGGGTTTCCCCTCACTAAACCGGTTAAAGCCTTTAATACAAAATAACCTGGTTGAATAAAGGGATGTTACATTCTTGGAAAACCGGACCTTGCAATCTTTTGGATGAATATTTAATGCATTTGTGACGACCTCCGTGGTCGAGTGGTATACGCACCGATTTCAAGGTGTCGCTAGCTCTGAGGTCCGGGTTCGAACCCCGGTCGGGTCAATGTAAAAATTCACATTTCTACATTCTCTCGGTCTGGGTGCTTGTGGTACCTTTGTTGTATCTGAATTCCATAACACAAGTGCTTTAGCAACTTACTTTGGGATCAGAACAATGTACATATGTGATGTTGTCCGCATTTTATTTTTTTATTTTTTTTTTTATTGTGCAATAAATTATGCTTAGTATTTTATTTCTATGCAAATTTTAATTTACTCTTTAACTGTAAGTTTTTTATTTACATCGTTATTGAGAGCCCTGAATGTAGAGATCGATGTACTAGTTTTTTTTCCACCTTTCATTCGGCTTCTATTTAGTATTTAAAGAAAAAGAACATAATAAGTTCGTGACAGGAATCTACTTTCTCTTTAAATAGTAGAAAAAATGGTAAAAGTATTCTTATAAAATGCTCGACTTTTGTAGAGTTTTGCGTTTTCCTATGACGCATTTATACGCATCGTGAGTGAGAGGAAGTTTAATAGTGGGTTCATTGAGGAATATGACTTTAACCTTATAACGGTCACGTGACGTTTATACAGTCTTCAAGGTGTAAGGAAATCAAAACAAAACTTTTTACAAGAAATATAGTTGAAGAAATTTTACACATAGCTTATGTATTGTAGGTTGTTTATAAATAATCTCAGAACTCGTCTCAATCGGCTGTTCAGCTGCCCAACATAAACCGCATCTAAATACGGTCATTCGTTCAAGGGCATCATAATATAGACCACATATATGAATATAGAGACACATGTTTTCTCTCGCCAAAGAAAATAAACGAAAATCAGACTAGTTACGGACAGGTTCGGTTGGTCTACGAGGTCCTGTGGTGTGACGTCACCACAAGATATTTTATCACAGCCACTGCAGTAGAGTGGAGGTTGGTCTCGTAGCGCTACAAAACGCGCCGGCGCATTCAGTGCGCGTTCGTTTTTGGCGCGCATTAAACGTTACCACAACGATTAATTTATTTATTTACGCTAACTTATTGTAATAAGAAATGTATTAAATTATTTTTCTCGCAGTGTCGACAAAGTGATATTTTTAATTTATTCGTATTATAATTAGTGATTTATTGGAAAATGGAGTTCTTTAAATATACTGTGTTATTTGCCGTTTTGTGCGGAGGGTGAGCTATATTTTATTTATTTTTATTACATCTAATTCATATGAAAAAATTATATGGAAATCATCCATGTTTTTATACAAGCAGGTTAATAACAGAAATGACAATGATTATGTAGAGTTGTTTCAACAATTGGCTTTCTCGAAGATTGGGGCACTAAGAATTAATTAATGTTAATAATGCTTTATAAATTATTGTAAAATTAACGAAATTAATCAAAAGTAGGTATTAAAATAATAACATTATAGTACTTTAATTAGTAATAGATTATAAGTTAGTACAAAAATATTTTTCCGTAGCTTTGTTATGTTAATTGACATTTATTCTTGATTAAGTAACTATGCCTAATGAATCTAATGATATAATCTAAATATCAAGACACACTTAAGTACCTACAATTCCAGCATGTTGCTATATCGATATTTAATTACACATTTGGAAGGAAATGCGTTATACATGGATACATAATGATACTCATTAGTCAAATCAAATTATTAGACACTTTTTCCATATACTTCATAAAATATTTGTGTATATTTTTAGTTATTTAGCGTCTATTAAGTTTAAATGGATAGGCTTCTGGTTGTCACAACGCTAGAGTTGATTTAGCAGTCTTAAGACCGATAGTTTGGAGTTCACCATCATCACTATCCACAGCCCTAGTCCTCCCACTGCTGGGATTTGGCCTCTCCTTTTTCATGTGGAACCAACCAGAGTCCATAATCTTGAGCTCACGGATCTGCTGTATTTTTATTAATAACACGTTTGACTGGAAAAAAACACGCATTATTAAGAATAGACAGTGACAATATGAGTTATCGTAATTATAATTTTATTA